>NC_142607.1:23037338-23167652 GCF_041222555.1 Hakea prostrata | reverse complement strand
ATGTCCAAATGGGTTTTAGGTCCATCAACTAAGCTCTTAATCATCAAGGTATAGTTTCTTATCAAACATTGAAAATGCTACAAGTATGGAGCACCATCATCAAACTCCAAGGGTTTCGGGTCAAATACCATGTCTTCCAATGAGAGGGCCCATAGAAACCACTTCCTTCACTTCGGGACATTGGATCAACCCTAAGGGAAAGATCTGACATGACTTCCTAAGACTTTCAAGGATAGCAACACTATTATCAAGGTCCAATTTCAAGGTCAAACATTAAACAAACCTTTCTTCACCCAAAACAGATAGGGTGTCCTAGCTAGGTTTGGGCTGGATTTCACAAGCTGATCGTGTTTGGTTTCTTCCTGGACACGCCATCTTTGAACCCGGTTCCCTCGAACTTAAATCGGTCGGTTCATCCCCGACCGGAGTTGAGGATTGAACCAAGGACGGACCCGGTTCAACGATATTTTTTCCCGTCTCACGAGCCCCCATACCAAGCGTGTCACACCCTCCCAGCCGGTACCCTATCTGGCATACCCGAGAGTGTGATCCACAGCCCGAAGATCAGGTATCGAGTGATCAACCTCCCACATAAACAATAACATAATCATGAACAATCATAACAAAAGTGCGGAAGATAAACCATAGATCCAATAAAGAAAGAATGAATCATAAATGAATCAGAATAATAGATATAATCAGAGTATCAAACAGATAAGTAAAGTGAGGCAAAAATCCCACTTTACAACCAGCGGAAAAGTAGCTCTAAAGAGAATAAACTAAATAAAATCTAATCCCAGTAGCTAGTACATTGGGTAACTAAATTGTTCTCCACTTTATAGACAACATCCTTATAAGTGTAAATCTCATAAATGGCACAAGGACGCTTCCACTCAATGGTCGGACTAAGCATCGTACGGAGCATAACCACTCGCGGGATCTTCGAGTAATTGTGGTAACCGCAATCACCTTCCCGGAGATATGCCTCTTCGCCTTGCGCTTCTTCATAGGGACCGTCATAGTACTCAAGACTGCAGGATAGTCTAACAAACATTGTACAATAAAGGAATGAGTTTCAAAGAAACTCAATAAGGCGATTAAAATCCATAATAACATAAATGGCAGGATTCCCGGAACAAACATAAATGCAATATGATATGAGACAAACAATGAATGAATGAATCTAACTCTATGTATGCTGGTCTCTATTGGCAGACATGCTTTAAGTCATAGCACCGTACTTCTTTAGGAAAGTCCACTCACATCCTCAACCATTTAAGATATCTTGGATTCTCTCACGGATCATTTCACCGGTCTTGAGCAGCCGATTGGTAATGGGTCCTTCATCCCTCAGGACAAACCATGGCAGGGGGTTAAGTCAACACACTCTCTCACAACCATTTGGTATAAGTACCGGCGCATGTCGGGGTAAAACCTAGCCAAATGCAAGTCTTCTACTTAGTTACATCAAGTCAGATCCAGATACTTCCATTCCTCGTCCCTGACGATCCTTTCCGGTATCCTTCACACTAGAGTCCTCATAGTCCCTGACTACGGACTCATCAACCCTATTGATCATCCACATATGGTAAACGGGAAGCTCTCGCGTCCTCTCACGGGTTGGTTACCGGTCTTAAGCGCCCGTGAGCCCAAGTCTAACCATTTGCAACCCTACCAATAAATGGCCCCCACAATGTGATTCCTGTCCTCTCACGGGTTGGTTACCGGTCTTGAGCGCCCATGAATCCCCATTGCTACCACGGGTCGTTCGGTCTCAATACCCCTCCGATTAGGGTCGACATAACAGGACATCCTAGCCAAACACTACTAGACAATCCTAGATATGTCATCCAACAGTTTAGGAAGGTGTCCAGAGGGCATCTCTGGAAACATCCCATAATATTCCCGTAGTAGTCCAAGGACAGAAGTGTCAAAAGGACACCTCTCCTTTCCAAACCATACTTAAGCATACACATGCATCAATTCATATCATCACATATATGGTAACCTCATATATGGAAAGAAATCAATAATTGCAATCACCTTGTATATAATTGGTAAGTAAATCATACATGAGTCAATTCAATATGAATAAGTAATGCTACTGTAATCAAAGTTATGCAACAGTAGTATATCATTGTAAGAATCTAATTTAGGAATCATATCTATGATATTCAAATATAGAAACTAGATTCATGCTATCTATGTAATTAAGGAAATAACCATCCTTACCTTTTATAACTCGCAAAGGAATCCTAAGAAATCAAGTAAGATCTTGGCAAACTTGAGAAGAAGGTCCTAAACAAGTATATACAACATATTAGGAAAGATCCCTAACAGAAAAGATACCAAAACATCCAACACAGACCAATTCCGGAGTTGCCGTACTCATTGGTCGAGTGGATTGGTCGATCTGGTCCATCGACCAATCAGTCGACCAATGCAGATAAAGAGTCTCAAAAAAAACAGAGTTTTAAGATATGAAATCCGAATTTGGTGGTTCAAAAGGGTACTAATCAAGGGGTAAACTACATCAGTAGTATTCTAACATATAGGGGACCTCAAAACACCAATCAAATCAAGATATCAAGATCCAAATTAGGAAACAAAAAGTTACCATAATTAGATCAACCATGGATCTTGATGAATTTGAAATAGAAAACAAAGACAAGAACAATAGGAGGATGGATCATTGCTTCAGGTAAAGGTATCATGAAAACATACTTAGATCTTCAAGGAACAAGGCTTAGAAGCATAAATCTAAATAAGGAAATAAAAACCTACCATATATGTAACTACCATGCATCATGAAGAACACATAGTATGGTAGAAGAGAACAACTAGAAATTTATAGATTATGGATCATGGAAGGAAAACACAGTAATTAACTACTAATATGATCAATATAGAAGATCCAAAGAGATCAGAATTCAAATCAGAAGTTTAACAAAGATTAGATCATGGTTTGATCATGATTCCCTCAAAAGCTTGCAATGATCATAGTTAAGATCATTGTTCTAGCCTCAAATCCTTAGGATGATCATGAGAACATGTTCAGAGATGTTTGCAACAGAGAATGCAGCATCTCTTCTACTGTCTCAACTCAAAAAGGAAAGAAAAACAAAGATGGAGGAGAAGAAAAGAGAGTAGACATACCTTTTGATGCAAAAAGAAGAGTTTCGACGAAGATCCGTCAAGAAAACACCAAGGATGCAAGGGAGATGACTTGCAGAGGTCTTTGGTCCGTTCCGGAGAGTTTGGAGGCAGCAAATACGAAGTGGACTCGAGATTGGACTTAAATAGAGCAAGAACAACCTAATTGCCAAAGACAGCACTCATTGGTCGAGTGGATTGGTCGACTGGCCTAGTCGACCAATCAGTCGACCAATGCTGACAGCAAGTCCAAAACAGGGAATTGAAGGCCCAGATCAAATCCAATCCTAAAGGGGTTTTGCACACAAGTCAAGTGACTTACCTAATAGGTAGAAATGCCTTCAAACCAAGATAGAGAGCACTCCAAGTCCATCAACTAATCAGATCTTCATCGAGATTCAGTTTCCATAAATAAAACTTCATCATCAACTTTCATGGATTCAAAGCCGGACACCAAGTCCTCCACCGGGATGGCCCAAAGCTGACTTCTTACTTTACTTCGGGTCATCGGACCTACAAATAACAAGGTTTCCGGGTCAAGGTTAGGGCTGGGTTTTACATTCTCCCCCCTTAAAGAAATTTCGTCCCCGAAATTGAAAGCGTACTGTGCTTCCAAAGAGGTAAGGAAACTTCTCCTTCATATCTTCTTCCTTCTCCCAAGAAGCTTCTTCAGGGGTATGGTTCTTCCACCGAATCTTCACCAAAGGAATGGTGCGATTCCGCAGCTGCTTGTCCTTCCTATCCAAGATTTCGGCCGGTTCTTCATCATAGGTCAAATCAACACTAAGTCCTTCGAGTGCTTGCTGCAAAATGTGTTCCGGATTCTCTATGTATTTTTGGAGCATCGAAATATGAAACACATTGTGAACACCAGCAAGAGGCGGAGGTAATGCTAATCGATACGCAACAGGTCCAACCTTTTCCAAAATCTCGAAAGGTCCAATGTAACGAGGGCTAAGCTTTCCCTTAACATTGAATCTCATCACACCCTTCATTGGTGAAACCTTCGGAAAGACTTTCTCTCCAACTTGAAATTCCAAATCGGTCCTTCTCTTATCAGGATAAGATTTCTGTCTTGATCAAGGCGGACTTAATCCTTTCTCTTATCATATCTACCATAGCACTCGTAGCTTCAATCATCTCGAGGACCTAAGACTTTTCTTTCACCTGTCTCAGTCCAAGACAAAGGTGTCCTACAAGTACTGCCATACAAAGCCTTGAATGGAGCCATGCCTATTGTTGCTTGATAACCGTTGTTATAGGCAAACTCAACCAAAGCTAGGTGTTCATCCCAATTACCACCCATATCCACCACACAAGATCTGAGCATGTCTT
Organism: Hakea prostrata; assembly: GCF_041222555.1. Lineage (NCBI taxonomy): Eukaryota > Viridiplantae > Streptophyta > Magnoliopsida > Proteales > Proteaceae > Hakea > Hakea prostrata. The sequence goes on along the minus strand of NC_142607.1, from coordinate 23,163,164 downwards.
CCAATGTCCGAATTGTCCGCTCGGATTGTCCATCGACCGTGGATGATGAGCTGTACTCAAGTTCAATTGGGTTCCCAAGGCCTTCGCAAACTATTCCAAAACCTTGAGGTGAACCTGGGATCACGATCCGAAACAATACTCAATGGCACACCATGCAGACGAACCACATTATCCACATAAAGCCTTGCTAGCTTATCCAGAGTATGAGTGATCTTCATAGGAATGAAATGGGCTGATTTGGTCAACCTATCAACAATCACCCACACAGTGTCATTGCCTTTACTTGTCCGAGGCAAGCTAGTCACAAAGTCCATGGAGATATCCTCCCACTTCCAACTAGGAATAGGAAGAGGCTGAAGTAATCCAGATGGAGGTTGTCGAACGGCTTTCACACGTTGGCAAGTCTCACACTTGGCAACAAAATCATCAACATCCGCCTTCAGACCAATCCACCAAAAATGTTCCTTCAAGTCCTTGTACATCTTGGTGCTTCCCGGGTGTATAGTAAAGACTGACTGGTGTGCTTCCTTCAATATTTCTTTACTAACTTCTTCATTTGCAGGCACACACACTCTTCCTCTAAACAACAAAGCACCATCCATGGATATACCAAAGTCGGGGTCCGACTCAGGATTCGAAGAAATCTTCTCAACTTTGATCAAAAGCTCTTGATCAGAACTCTGCAGAGCAACAATCTTATCTCTAAGACCAGATCTTGCCGTCATGGCAGAAAGAATAAAATCAGAATTCTCAGGGATGATTTCCAAATCAAAACTCTCAATAGAAGACCCCAATGGTAAACTCAAAGCATTCAAATCCAAAGTCTTCTTCTGGTTCTTCCTACTAAGAGCATCAGCAACAACATTTGCTTTCCCAAGATGATACTGAATATCACAATCATAATCGGAGACTAGTTCCAACCATCTCCTTTGCCTCATGTTCAACTCCTTTTGGGTAAAGAAGTATTTCAAACTCTTATGATCCGTGAAAATGGCAATCTTCTCACCGTAAAGATAATGTCTCCAAATCTTCAAAGCAAAGACAACGGCGGCAAGTTCTAGATCGTGAGTGGGGTAATTCCGCTCATAATCCTTCAATTGCCGAGAAGCATAGGCTACGACCTTGCCATGTTGCATCAAGACACAACCCAAACCAATCTTTGATGCATCGGTATAAACTGTCATACCACCGGAACTATCGGGTATAGTCGAACCGGGGCACTTGTCAATCTATCTTTCAACTCTTGGAAATTCTTCTCACAAGCGTCGACCAAACAAACTTCTCTTCTTTCCTGGTCAACTTAGTCATAGGAGCAGCCAACCGAGAAAAATTCTCAATAAACCTTCTGTAGTAACCCGCCAATCCAAGAAAACTTCTTATTTCCGTTACTGACTTCGGTCGTTCCCAATCAGCCACAGACTTGGACCTTTTCGAGATCGACACGAATACCTTCGGCTGAAACTACATGACCAAGGAATACCACTCTCTTAAGCCGGAAATCACACTTGCTAAACTTAGCGAACAACTTCTTTTCTCGCAACCTTTGCAAAGTGAAACTTAGATGACTCGCATGCTCTTCTTCGCTCTTCGAATAGATCAAGATGTCATCAATGAAAACAATCACAAACTTATCAAGCACATCATGAAATACTCGGTTCATGAGGTCCATGAACACCGCAGAGCATTGGTCAATCCGAAGGGCATGACTCTAAACTCGTAGTGACCATACCGCGTTCGGAAAGCTGTCTTGAAGATATCACTAGACTTCACTTTCAATTGGTGATATCCGGACCTTAAGTCAATCTTTGAGAACACAATCGCACCCTTCAACCGATCGAAGAGATCATCAATTCGGGCAGCGGATATCTATTCTTGATAGTCAACTTATTCAACTCACGGTAGTCGATGCACAAGCGCATACTACCGTCTTTCTTCTTGACGAACAAGACCGGAGCTCCCCAAGGTGACACACTAGGCTGTACGAAACCTCTATCAATGAGCTCATTCAACTGATTTTGCAACTCTTTCAACTCGGTAGGAGCCATCTCGTACGGAGCTTTAGATACCGGAGCGGCACGCGGAGGGGACGAGATCAATAGAAAATTCGACATCCCCGTCCGGAGGCACTCCCGATAGATCATCGGGGAAGACATCAACAAAGTCGCAGACAACTCGACTTCATCGACTCTTTTCTCCACTATACCCTTGCCTTCAGATGAAGCATCATCCACTAGGGCATAGACTTGCATCGGTGCATAAAGCACCTTCCTACAAACCCTTCTCTTTTCACCCCGAAATTCAAAGACCGGACTTCCACAAATATGGAACTGAATCTTCTTTGAGGAACAAAGGAACACAGCTTTGTGGGCTGTCAACCAATCAATTCCCGGGAATAACATCGAAGTCCTTCATGTCAAGAATCACAAAATTGGCTTCCAAGTTCTTCTCACCAATCAACACAGGACATTTAGATAACCCCTTATCTAGTTTCACAACAGACCAGTAGGTGTACTAATCAATAAACAACTAGACAACTTCTCAGGGATTAGGTTAGTCTTCTTGATGAATGCAGATGACATGAACGAATGAGATGCACCCGTATCAAATAAGACAAATGTAGAAATAGAAGCGACTAACAATGTACCCGTAATCACTTCATGGCTTGGATCCCGCTCAAGACTGGAAATACCGAAAACTCTACCAGAGGGAGGAGCAGGAGCACTCTTCACCACGGGGGCAAAGGGCGGGCCGTGTGCCGCTTCGGACAGCACGAGCAAAATGACCAGCTTGCTTTGCAAGAGAAACAAACAGATTGCTGGATCCAACGAGGGGTGGCTGCAACAGAGGGCTTCGAACAAAAGGCCTTGCACTTGCACTTGCACTTGCACTTGCTGGTGGTCGGTTTCCGCCATACCGTCTAAACCGGCCGGGCTGCTGAAAACCCGTGTTCTGACCTACACTCTTAGCCTGAAAGGTAGGAGTGGGGTAGGGTGTAGGTCTCACAAAACGACGGTCATTACGATCCACCAAACCAGAATTCCTTGATCGCCAAGGCTTTTGCACACGAGCACTTTCCTTCTCTGTTTCTTCCAACTTCTTCGAGTTCTGCACCACTTGAGCATAGCTCACTATAGGCTGGACTGTGAGGTAAGCTTTAATGGCAGGGTGTCACGCCCTCCCAGCCGGTACCCTATCTGGCATACCCGAGAGTGTGATCCACAGCCCGAAGATCAGGTATCGAGTGATCAACCTCCCACATAAACAATAACATAATCATGAACAATCATAACAAGAGTGCGGAAGATAAATCATAGATCCAATAAGGAAAGAATGAATCATAAATGAATTAGAATACTAAATATAATCAGAGTATCAAACAGATAAGTAAAGCGAGGCAAAAATCCCACTTTACAACCAGCGGAAAAGTAGCTCTAAAAGAATAAACTAGACAAAACCTAATCCCAGTAACAAGTACATTGGGTAACTAAATTGTTCTCCACTTTATAGACAACATCCTTGTAAGTGTAAATCTCATAAATAGCACAAGGACGCTTCCACTCGATGGTCGGACTAAGCATCGTACGGAGCATAACCACCCGCGGAATCTTCAGAGTAATTGTGGTAACCGCAATCACCTTCCTGGAGATATGCCTCTTCGCCTTGCGCTTCTTCATAGGGACCGTCATAGTACTCAAGACTGCAGGATAGTCTAACAACATTGTACAATAAAGGAATGAGTTTCAAAGAAACTTAGTAAGGCGATTAAAAATCCATAATAACATAAATGGCAGAATTCCATAACAAACATAAATGCAATATGATATGAGACAAACAATGAATGAATGAATCTAACTCTATGTATGCTGGTCTCTATTGGCAGACATGCTTTAAGTCATAGCACCGTACTTCTTTAGGAAAGTCCACTCACATCCTCAACCATTTAAGATATCTTGGATTCTCTCACGGATCATTTCACCGGTCTCGAGCAGCCGATTGGTAATGGGTCCTTCATCCCTCGAGACAAACCTTGGCAGGGGGTTAAGTCAACACACTCTCTCACAACCATTTGGTATAAGTACTGGCGCATGTCAGGGTAAAACCTAGCCAAATGCAAGTCTTCTACTTAGTTACATCAAGTCAGATCCAGATACTTCCATTCCTCGTCCCTGACGATCCTTTCCGGTATCCTTCACACTAGAGTCAGCGTATCCTATGGCACCGACCAACTCGGACTACGGACTCATCAACCCTATTGGTTATCCACATATGGTAAACGGGAAGCTCTCACGTCCTCTCACGGGTTGGTTACCGGTCTTAAGCGCCCGTGAGCCCAAGTCTAATCATATGCAACCCTACCAATAAATGGCCCCCACAATGTGATTCCTGTCCTCTCACGGGTTGGTTACCAGTCTTGAGCGCCCATGAATCCCCATTGCTACCACGGGTCGTTCGGTCTCAATACCCCTCCGATTAGGGTCCGACATAACAGGACATCCTAGCCAAACACTACTAGACAATCCTAGATATGTCATCCAACAGTTTAGGAAGGTGTCCAGAGGGCATCTCCGGAAACATCCCATAATATTCCCGTAGTAGTCCAAGGACAGAAGTGTCAAAAGGACACCTCTCCTTTCCAAACCATACGTAAGCATTCACATGCATCAATTCATATCATCACATATATGGTAACTTCATATATGGAAAACAAATAATAATTACAATCACTTGTATATAATTGGTAAGTAAATCATACATGAATCAATTCAACATGAATAAATAATGCTACTGTAATCAAAGTTATGCAACAGTAGTATATCATTGTAAGAATCTAATTTAGGTATCATATCTATGATATTCAAATATAGAAACTAGATTCATGCTATCTATGTAATTAAGGAAATAACCATCCTTACCTTTTATAATCTCGCAAAGGAATCCTAAGAAATCAAGTAAGATCTTGGCAAACTTGAGAAGAAGGTCCTAAACAAGTATATACAACATATTAGGAAAGATCCCTAACAGAAAATATATCAAAACTTCCGAAACAGACCAAATCTGGAGTTGCTGTACTCATTGGTTGAGTGGATTGGTCGAGTGGTCCAGTCGACCAACATCGACCAATGCATGATAAAGAGCCTATAAAATCAGAGTTTTAAGATATGAAATCCGAATTTGGTGGTTCAAAAGGGTACTAATCAAGGGGTAGACTACATCAGTAGTATTCTAACAAATAGGGGACCTCAAAACACTAATCCAATCAAGGTATCAAGATCCAAATTAGGAAACAAAAAGTTACCATAATTAAATCAATCATGGATCTTGATGAATTTGAAATAGAAAACAAAGACAAGAACAATAGGAGGATGGATCATTGCTTTCGGTAATGGTATCATGAATACATACATAGATCTTCATGGAATAAGGCTTAGAAGCATAAATCTAAATAAGGAAATAAAACCTACCATATATGTAACTACCATGCATCATGAAGAACACATAGTATGGTAGAAGAGAACAACTAGGAATCTATAGATTATGGATCATGGAAAGAAAACACAGTAATTCACTACTAACATGATCAACATAGAAGATGCAAAGAGATCAGAATTCAGATTAGAAGTTTAATCAAAGATTAGATCATGGTTTGATCATGATTCCTTCAAAAGCTTGCAATGATCATGGTTAAGATCATTGTTCTAGCCTCAAATCCTTAGGATGATCATGAGAACATGTTCAGAGATGTTTGCAACAGAGAATGCAGCATCTCTTCTACTGTCTCAACTCAAAAAGGAAAGAAAAACAAAGATGGAGGAGAAGAAGAGAGAGTAGACATACCTTTTGATGCAAAAAGAAGAGTTTCGACGAAGATCCGTCAAGAAAACACCAAGGATGCAAGAGAGATGACTTGCAGAGGTCTTTGGTTCGTTCCAGAGGGTTTGGAGGCAGCAAATACGAAGTGGACTCGAGATTGGACTTAAATAGAGCAAGAACACCCTAATTGCCAAAGACAGCACTCATTGGTCGAGTGGATTGGTCGACTGGCCCAGTCGACCAATCAATCGACCAATGCTGACAGCAAGACCAAAACAGGGAATTGAAGGTCCAGATCAAATCCAATCTTAAAGGGGTTTTGCACACAAGTCAAGTGACTTACCTAATAGGTAGAAATGCCTTCAAACCAAGATAGAGAGCACTCCAAGTCCCTCAACTAATTAGATCTTCATCAGGATTCAGTTTCCATAAATAGAACCTCATCATCAACTTTCATGGATTCAAAGCCAGACACCAAGTCCTCTACTGGGATGGCCCAAAGCTGACTTCTTACTTTACTTCGGGTCATTGGACCTACAAATAACAAGGTTTCCGGGTCAAGGTTAGGGCTGGGTTTTACACAGGGCGCAGTCCTTTGAAGAACTTCTTTGCTTTCGCGAGGTCATCCTTCAGAGAATCTGGAGCAAAGAAATGAAGCTCCTCGAACTTCTGTTGGTACTCCAACACGGACGAGTTCCTTGAGTCAGAATCATGAACTCAGCTTCCTTCGCATCTTTCACCGCCTCGGGAAAGTAGTTCATACAAAAAGCCTCTTTGAATAACTCCCAAGTTACAACTCCTGCATGCAAACCTTCCAAAACAGGCCGAGTGGAGATCCACCATGCATCAGCTTCTTGTTGCAACTTCGTTCAGCAAACAAAATCTTCTCGAGCTTCCGAGCATTGCGGATGTCGGAAAGCCTTCTCCAACTCACGAAGCCACTTGTTAGGAAACAAGGGGTCCTTGGTAACTCCGGTGAAAGTGGGTACTTGCAACTTCGGAAAACTCTCCATCAAAGGAGTATGAGGAGTTCCAGCTAAACCTCCCGCATTCGGGATCTGCGGCATGAGGATTCACATTAGCACCAGCCCGGGTCTCATTATGCGAGTCATGAAACCCACCAACATCTGGTTGAATTGAGTTGCTTGTTGCTGCATCATATTGCCCATAATATTGGCAATATCTCGAAAACTTCCAACATTCGGGGCACCAGGGATCTCATGAGTACCCTGATCAACATTTGGTATCTCACCACCTCCATGAGGTACTTCACCACCTCCCTGAGGTATTTCACCACCTCCATGACCATTGGATTCACCACGCCCACTTCTCAGAGTAACCATTTTGCAAAACCGAGAACATCAAAATACCGAATTTCGAAGATTCAACATAAACCACAAGTCCAAATGATTTGAAAACTTAAATCATGCTCAAATATATCCATATAGTCATCAAACAATATTCCATAAGGCAAAAATCACATTTTCCAAAAATTCAACAGCAATTGAGGTCTCGTGACCATTGGTCGAGTGATTGGTCGATCTGACCCGGTCGACCAATGAGTCGACCAATGCAGCAAGAATGCGAAAATTCGCATTATAAGCCTCACTTTCACATTCCAACCTCATTCTAACTTCTTCCAAAGGTGAGAGAGCTCTAGGGAAAGTCTCCAAGAGTTCCCACAAGTGTTCTTGAGGTGATTTAGTGCTTCAACAACAACACCACAACACACCATCTTCACAAACAAGGTAAATCTCTCATTCTTTCTTCCATTTTCATCTTCTCATGCTTGCATTTCAATAAAACCATGCTTTACTTGTATCCAATGCTAGAAATCATGCTTAGGAATGCTTAGAAACATATTCCCTAAGTTTTAAATACAATGCCATGCATAGACAACAAGTTTTAACATAATGGTGTTCATCTCGCAAAGTTTTATACCGAAATCGATATCTCTAGAAAAATTCCGTTTTCTCTCAAACCGCTTGAAATTTTCGCACGAGATCAAATGCTACATGCTCAAGATGACATTGTAGATAGGTCCATACAATTTGATTTAACCAATTTCAACTTTTCAAAAATCCAATTTTGACCTAAATTGCAAAATCCCCAAATTTCCTTCTTGCTGAATTTTTCGCTTTAATCCAAGTTTTCGATCGATTTTCATCAAACAAACTTCATAGACATGAAATTCCAAGTATTGCGCACATGCTAGTATGTTCAAATCAAATTTCCCCCAAATTTGAAATTTTCCGAAAATTACGAAAATACCCTTTTGGCTCAAATCTTAAGATAGCACTAAGCGGAATTGTCTCTTGTCTCTTTCCACGGATACACTATGCAAAGGGGAGGGCGAGGACGAGGTAGAGGTCGTGGTCGCATTGTAGGTGCTCTTAGGGGCAGAGGTCGGGTTCCTTCGAGCCTAGACGGGAGGTTAGGAGACCGGACATGTTTGACACACCTCGGGCCGAGTTCCCGTACGAGGCCTACTTCAGCTATCGCAATATCGAGATGGGACGTCTACTTCACTTACGCCAGCTCAGAGCCTTTAGGATTCGGCAGAGGTTCGACACATTGCAGTGGACTCATCTCTTCACCGAGGATCTGCCGGTATACCCGGAACTAGTGAGGTTGTTCTTTAGCAACCTTACTTACACAGAGGAGGCTCAAGGCCAAGGACATCCACTTAGACTTGTCCTTAGGAGCAGGGTCTTCCGGACTCAGATTCGCTTCTCTACCCGGACACTGGCTGAGTTCTTGCGGGTTCCTTACTATCCACAGCAGTGTGTGTGGATACCGCAGGAGCAGATCCGGACAGCCATCTGATGCCGTACGAGCTACGCGAGATATGCTCTACGCTATGGGATAGCCGTCGATGCTTCACACCGTGGACCAGCGGACGGATGACGGATTCTGCACGGATTATCGGTCGCATAGTCGGCCGAAACATTATGCCGAAAGCCGGACATCACCATCGGGTCACAGTGATGGAGGCCTTAGTCATCTACCGCATCTACATGGGCTTCGAGATCGATCTCTCCTACATCATTCAGCAGGTCATGCTGGACTTAGTTCTGCGGCCTAGCATGCGGAACCTTTGCTATGGGAGGCTACTGACTTTGATCTTCAGGCATTTCGGGGTGAGTTTCGAGGATACACCAGTGGACACTGGATCACAGGGATACTCTATTGGGACTCGGACCATTCGTCAGATGAGACTACAGCAATCGGAGAGATCTCCTGGTCCGGAGGGTGAGGATGATGATGAATCGGAGGATGAGGATCGGGGGTCGGAGGATGGAGGAGAGGATATCGGTCCCGATAGTGATGATCAGGCCGGAGATGATGCAGATATGCACGAGGCTGAGCCTGTGCATCACGAGTTTCCTTCATCACACTTCGAGGCAGGTGGCCCTTCACATGCAGTTCCGGAGACTTCAGATCTTGGAGCACAGATGAGATCGATGACTTCCATGCTAGAGAGAATGGAGGTCGGACGAGAGCAGATGTACGAGAGGATGGAGTCACGACGAGGATAGGATAGAGCATCGGGTGACTCAGCTAGCGAGAGGAGTTCGGAGCATACGAGAGATCGGAGAAGATCACCTAGATAGACCGTACCTTAGGATTTCCATTTATGCATTTCAGATGTAATCGTTGTAAAAAGAAACCTTTGAAATTAATGAAGTTCATTCTGTTTCACTAAATTATTGTATGTTATGCACTTTTCTTTTCCTTGCATTAGTGACATTTGTTCAAGTATAATTATGGTATGTTATTCGGAAATGTTCTGTTATGCCTCAAAGGTCAAGTTTCTAATTCAGTGTTCTATTATTCACTTCTAAGAGTAGAAGAGTCATTTCAGATCAATGACTCGGGAATGTTCAGTTGTTGTCTTTTGTGGTTAGGATCTCCTCGAACCTTGGGCTTTGATACCAATCATCACGCCCTCCCAGCCCGGTACCCTATTTGGCATACCCGAGAGTGTGATCCACAGCCCGAAGATCAGGTATCGAGTGATCAACCTCCCACATAAACAATAACATAATCATGAACAATCATAACAAAAGTGCGGAAGATAAACCATAGATCCAATAAAGAAAGAATGAATCATAAATGAATCAGAATAATAGATATAATCAGAGTATCAAACAGATAAGTAAAGTGAGGCAAAAATCCCACTTTACAACCAGCGGAAAAGTAGCTCTAAAGAGAATAAACTAAATAAAATCTAATCCCAGTAGCTAGTACATTGGGTAACTAAATTGTTCTCCACTTTATAGACAACATCCTTATAAGTGTAAATCTCATAAATGGCACAAGGACGCTTCCACTCGATGGTCGGACTAAGCATCGTACGGAGCATAACCACTCGCGGGATCTTCAGAGTAATTGTGGTAACCGCAATCACCTTCCCGGAGATATGCCTCTTCGCCTTGCGCTTCTTCATAGGGACCGTCATAGTACTCAAGACTGCAGGATAGTCTAACAAACATTGTACAATAAAGGAATGAGTTTCAAAGAAACTCGGTAAAGGCGATTAAAATCCATAATAACATAAATGGCAGGATTCCGAACAAACATAAATGCAATATGATATGAGACAAGCAATGAATGAATGAATCTAACTCTATGTATGCTGGTCTCTATTGGCGGACATGCTTTAAGTCATAGCACCGTACTTCTTTAGGAAAGTCCACTCACATCCTCAACCATTTAAGATATCTTGGATTCTCTCACGGATCATTTCACCGGTCTTGAGCAGCCGATTGGTAATGGGTCCTTCATCCCTCGGGACAAACCATGGCAGGGGGTTAAGTCAACACACTCTCTCACAACCATTTGGTATAAGTACCGGCGCATGTCGGGGTAAAACCTAGCCAAATGCAAGTCTTCTACTTAGTTACATCAAGTCAGATCCAGATACTTCCATTCCTCGTCCCTGACGATCCTTTCCGGTATCCTTCACACTAGAGTCCTCATAGTCCCTGACTACGGACTCATCAACCCTATTGATCATCCACATATGGTAAACGGGAAGCTCTCACGTCCTCTCACGGGTTGGTTACCGGTCTTAAGCGCCCGTGAGCCCAAGTCTAACCATATGCAACCCTACCAATAAATGGCCCCCACAATGTGATTCCTGTCCTCTCACGGGTTGGTTACCGGTCTTGAGCGCCCATGAATCCCCATTGCTACCACGGGTCGTTCGGTCTCAATACCCCTCCGATTAGGGTCCGACATAACAGGACATCCTAGCCAAACACTACTAGACAATCCTAGATATGTCATCCAACAGTTTAGGAAGGTGTCCAGAGGGCATCTCCGGAAACATCCCATAATATTCCCGTAGTAGTCCAAGGACAGAAGTGTCAAAAGGACACCTCTCCTTTCCAAACCATACTTAAGCATACACATGCATCAATTCATATCATCACATATATGGTAACCTCATATATGGAAAGAAATCAATAATTGCAATCACCTTGTATATAATTGGTAAGTAAATCATACATGAGTCAATTCAATATGAATAAGTAATGCTACTGTAATCAAAGTTATGCAACAGTAGTATATCATTGTAAGAATCTAATTTAGGAATCATATCTATGATATTCAAATATAGAAACTAGATTCATGCTATCTATGTAATTAAGGAAATAACCATCCTTACCTTTTATAACTCGCAAAGGAATCCTAAGAAATCAAGTAAGATCTTGGCAAACTTGAGAAGAAGGTCCTAAACAAGTATATACAACATATTAGGAAAGATCCCTAACAGAAAAGATACCAAAACATCCAACACAGACCAATTCTGGAGTTGCTGTACTCATTGGTCGAGTGGATTGGTCGATTGGTCCGATCGACCAATCGATCGACCAATGCATGCAACGAGTACCCCAAAAAAAACAGAGTTTTAAGATATGAAATCCGAATTTGGTGGTTCAAAAGGGTACTAATCAAGGGGTAAACTACATCAGTAGTATTCTAACATATAGGGGACCTCAAAACACCAATCAAATCAAGATATCAAGATCCAAATTAGGAAACAAAAAGTTACCATAATTAGATCAACCATGGATCTTGATGAATTTGAAATAGAAAACAAAGACAAGAACAATAGGAGGATGGATCATTGCTTCAGGTAAAGGTATCATGAAAACATACTTAGATCTTCAAGGAACAAGGCTTAGAAGCATAAATCTAAATAAGGAAATAAAAACCTACCATATATGTAACTACCATGCATCATGAAGAACACATAGTATGGTAGAAGAGAACAACTAGAAATTTATAGATTATGGATCATGGAAGGAAAACACAGTAATTAACTACTAATATGATCAATATAGAAGATCCAAAGAGATCGGAATTCAAATCAGAAGTTTAACAAAGATTAGATCATGGTTTGATCATGATTCCCTCAAAAGTTTGCAATGATCATAGTTAAGATCATTGTTCTAGCCTCAAATCCTTAGGATGATCATGAGAACATGTTCAGAGATGTTTGCAACAGAGAATGCAGCATCTCTTCTACTGTCTCAACTCAAAAAGGAAAGAAAAACAAAGATGGAGGAGAAGAAAAGAGAGTAGACATACCTTTTGATGCAAAAAGAAGAGTTTCGACGAAGATCCGTCAAGAAAACACCAAGGATGCAAGAGAGATGACTTGCAGAGGTCTTTGGTTCATTCCAGAGAGTTTGGAGGCAGCAAATACGAAGTGGACTCGAGATTGGACTTAAATAGAGCAAGAACAACCTAATTGCCAAAGACAGCACTCATTGGTCGAGTGGATTGGTCGACTGGCCCAGTCGACCAATCAGTCGACCAATGCTGACAGCAAGTCCAAAACAGGGAATTGAAGGCCCAGATCAAATCCAATCCTAAAGGGGTTTTGCACACAAGTCAAGTGACTTACCTAATAGGTAGAAATGCCTTCAAACCAAGATAGAGAGCACTCCAAGTCCATCAACTAATCAGATCTTCATCAGGATTCAGTTTCCATAAATAGAACTTCATCATCAACTTTCATGGATTCAAAGCCAGACACCAAGTCCTCCACTGGGATGGCCCAAAGCTGACTTCTTACTTTACTTCGGGTCATCGGACCTACAAATAACAAGGTTTCCAGGTCAAGGTTAGGGCTGGGTTTTACAAAGCGTTCGGGAACACCGAGGGCTTGGTTTGATTCAAACCAAATGTGAAAATCGAACAAGGAATCTGAACGATTGCTTGTTCTCATAAGTGTCAAGTTGCATTTAATGTTGTTGTGTCATCACTCTCCTCGAGTTATGGGAACATCTTCAACTTTTATGTGGGAGTTGCCACGTGTCGGTCATAGCCAAAACCATCATTGCTTTTAACTCAAAACGATGGTTCCTCAAAATGTCAGCTTCGATTCGATTCATTTTTGCCTTTTCGAATCATTGCCCGATCGCAATCGTCAATCTGAACTGATCTTGATCATACACGTGTCCACTAGCTGGCTTATTTAAAAACCGCCTGTTGCTTTTTCGAATTTCATTCTCGTCTACAACTCGAAAACTCGTTGTCGTCTTCTCTGTGCCCTAACTGCCTTTTTGCTTCCAAGCTTCTTACTTCGGCGAACAAGTAAGTTTAGTAACTTTCTTCCCTTCTTTGCTTGCTTTAGTTATTCCTTTCATTTTCGCACTTGTTTCTTTTCTTTCCTTGCAATGGGAAGTGGTAAAACCTTTGACCGAGGGCTCCCCGAACGTTACGCCGTTCAGGGTGATTCTGGTGATGAAACCACTGTCTCTGTTTTTGTCGAACAATCATATAATGAAGAGCAGAAACTGATTGAAGTTTGGCATGAGTTTGAAGAAGTGAGCCAAAAGAAAGAAATTGAGGTTCCAACTCTTCCTCTCTACTCCAAACCATCTAAAATTTCGAAGGCGGCTGCCAAGGCCCCTCGGCAATCCAAAAGACCCAAAGAAGACCCGAGTTCTTATGTTTCTTAATACACCGATGCCGAGTTGACTTCGGCATTCCAACACTCTGAATTTCCTTCTGATTATTTTCTTCGACTTCCCAATTCTGATGAGAGGGCCAACTCGAATCTTACTGATGAATTTTTGTTGAATCTAGACACTCTAGAAAGTGGAGTTCAGTTTCCTTTTTTCAATCCTTTGTTTTCTGCCATTTTGAACCACTGGGAGATTTGTCCCGGAATGCTTCTCCCCAATAGCTGGCGTCATATTGTTGGCTTTCTTGGTTTGTGCTTCGAACTTAGCATTGAACATTCTTTTTCTCTTTGTTAATTTTTATGCTTTGTCTCAATCCCACCCTCCGGGTTGGGTTTTTATTTCCAAGCATAACAAGATTGAGCTTTGACGGTCAGGCAGCATCCTAGCCAGGGGTACCTGTCCTTCTAACCATAAAGGGTGGCGCGAACGGTACTTTTTCTGTCGAGCGCCCCAAAAAGATTTGAACTTCCCGATTGGTTGGAATTGGCTTGATTCCTATACCGAGGCTAATCGCGTTCTTCCGTTGAACGACGCCGAACAAGCTGCTGCCAAAAAGATCAAGTAAATTCCGTGGTTCCAAGAGATTCATGGTTTGGAGATGGAATACACAGCTGTCCTTCAGTACTGGGGGCTAGCTAAGTATGAGCTTTTTGATCTTCATGTTTTTCCTGAGCATTATATCACTTCATCAAGTTCTCTAACTCCATCTTTTTTGCAGTGCCTCCAAAAGTTAACCTAGAGGCCATTCGGTCCAATGTGGCCAAAGGAGTCGAGGCTAAAAAGAAAAGATCTACCCAAACGGTAACATCGGCCAAGAGGGCCGCTGCTGAAAAAACTGTCTCCCTTGTCCCAAAACTGCCCACCCAAAGCTTAAGAATACCAAGACCTGTGGGTGAAGGCTCGAGGAAAGGGAAGAAGACTATTGAGGAAGATGACGTCATCCCTCCTCTTGTTCAAACCAAGAGGAGACATGAACTGATCGATGCCACTGTTCCTAAGAAACAAAGGAAGATCCAAGGATCGGAGGAGGTCTTTGTTCCCTAATGGACTTTGAGTGTAAAATCCAGCTTTTACCTAACCTTGACCCGACTCGGAAATTGTTGTGTTTGTAGGTCCGAAGACCTGAAGTGGTGGTAGAAGGGACTTGTGGACCCTACTAGTTGATGACATGGTGTTGGAACTCCATTCTATGGACATTGATGATGTTGCTCCTTCCTTGAGCACATTATCAGTGTTAAGTTAGAATCTGCGCACAGATGAAGAGTGAGACAATTGAGATATCAAATGGACTCCTGTGCACAATCCGAAGGTATTCTCCAAAACTAGACTTCTTGAGTGAACTATAGGAGAAAACCCCATGCAATTTGATCTTGTATAGCCATCCAAGTCCACACCTAAAGTTGCTGAACTATTCTGAAAAATTCTGCAGAAACATGTCTTGGTCGATACTATTGGTCGATATCATCGACCCAATGTATCGACCAACAGTGTTACTGAATCCGAATTAAAGATTCTGTGAAATATTCCCTACTCTATTTATTCCATCCTCGTGTTTTGAACCCTATTCTAATCATTGAGGCACCTGATACATGAATGAGACTCCCAAGAACTCCTCCTTGGTAATGGTGAAGCATCTTCCCCACTAATCATTGCCAACCACTCACTTATACTCTCTTACTCTACTCTCAAGGTATGACTCTCTCTCCTAGTCTCTTTCTCACTCATCTTTACTATCATTTTTACTATTTGGACCATGGCCAAGGTGCTGCAACCTTGCAAACACCTTGCCATGAGTCTTCTATACCTCATGCATTGATGTTCTACCCAATCTTGCTATGATTTACTTACCTCTTAATCATTAACTATGCATTTCCATGATTTGTTGCTTACCAACTTATTTTATTTACCAAAACTGAGATGAAACCTATGATTAACCTAATCTATACCTTGCATATGACTTCAATATTGATCCTAAGTTATTCCCTACCTAATCCACTATGTTTTTCCCC
This sequence comes from Hakea prostrata, assembly GCF_041222555.1. Classification (NCBI taxonomy): domain Eukaryota; kingdom Viridiplantae; phylum Streptophyta; class Magnoliopsida; order Proteales; family Proteaceae; genus Hakea; species Hakea prostrata. Next base: position 23,147,359 of record NC_142607.1, on the reverse strand, counting down.
CAATTTGTATTAAGTAATAACCAATGCCGTGATTTCCAACTCTTGAACTTGATATGCCAAATTGGGGATTTCTAATTTGACCATTGGATGATGTTAATTCTTTGATAATTAGGGTCTCTATAGTGTGTTTAGACTATTCCCCAAGTTTCGTATCGATCAGAGACCCGGAAGACCAAATTTGGGCCAAAACCCAAAAATCCAGCTTGTTGTCCGAGACTCTTTGGGTCGATACTTGTTGGTCGATACCATCGACCGAATGTATCAACCAACAGGGTTGTTGTCAACAACTTTTGCCTAGTTTTGATTCGTTCGATCTCCGATTGTTTTGATTTCTTCTCTAACCCTTCATATATGTTTGTTTAGGGTTTTAAGACTAATTGAGCCACTTGCTTGTGATCTTGGGCCATCTTCTTCTCCAACTCAAGGCAAGGATAGTTATCGCTACAATCACTTAAGATGTGTGACTGTGACTTGATATTCCTAACATAGTGAACATAGTCTCTGTCTCATGTTCTTACCATTTTAGACTTGCTACATATGTCTTATAATAGTAGCATTGTGTTTACATTTGTTTTATTACAATGCCTTATTATGTTTATCAATTTCAATATATGATGAATTATGTCAATGTTATGAATAAAATGTTTACCATGATGATGTATCTTGTGAATTGATATGATGAACTTGGGCATGTGATTGCTTAAGTATAACTTGGGATTGAGGAGTACCCTACTGGTGCTCCTGTCCTTGGACATCGGAGGGAATAGTATGAGATGTTCTCCGAAGATGTCCATCGATGCTTTCCCGGGTTATTGGATGACATACATAGGACTTGTCTAGTGGTGTTTGGCTAGGATGTCCCTATCATATAAGACCCGATTCGGAAGGGCATTGAGACCGACCGACCCGTGGTAGTAGTGTGGATTTTTGGGTGCTCAAGACCAGTAACCACTCCGTGAGAGGACATAAATTGCATTGCGGATACCCGAAAGGGGCCATTTATTGGTAGGGTTGCAAATGGCTAGACTTGGGCTCATGAGCAATCAAGACCTGTGAAATGATCCGTGAGGGGACCTGAGAGCTTCCCGTCTACTATTTGTGGATGACCAATAGGGTTGATGAGTCCGGTGGGTAATATCCGTGACTTTAGTGTGAAGGATACCGGAAAGGATCCCGAGAGGGGACAAATGGAGGTATCTGGAACTGACATGATATGATTAAGTAGATGACTTGCATTGGGCTAGGCTATACCTTGACATGCGCCAATACTTAGACCAAATGGTGATAAGAGAGAGCGGTGACCGAAACCCCAACCATGGATTTGTCCGAGAGGGATGCAGGACCCAATTCCCCTCGGTGATGAGTGACTGAGACCACCTAAAGAAGTATGGTGCTACGGCTTAAAGCATGTCTACCATAGATGACCAGCATACTTAGGGTTAGAATCATATTATATCATATGTCTCATATCATCTGCATCATTTTATGATTATCATGTGGATTATGTGTTGTGGAATAACTACCTTGCTGAGTTCTTTTGAACTCATTCCTTTTTCTGTTGCAATGTTTTGTTAGACTACTCTATAGGTGATTATTTTGATGGTATGTTCCCCAAGGAGGACCCGGATACCCCATACTACTATCCGGAGGCTAACTACCATGAAGACTTTGGTGACGGTACCGAAGAAGATCCTTCGGCGTATCAGGGTTAGCCCTTGGGTAGTGTGGGAGCAGCCATGTTGGATCTCTATGGTCTTCACTTTTGAAGAGAACTTATTTATTGTGGAGGAGACTTATGCGTAGCTGCCCACCCCCTTTCCTTTATGCCTGTTAAACTTGGAGGAATTGTAATAACTTTCGATTTATCCTTATAACTTGAGACTTGTAATTAATTAGTTTTGACCTCACTTTCCACTTGGTTGAAGGAGTGGATTCCGCCCACTGCCTTCTTAATTTTATCTAGTAAGATATTTATTTCCGCACTCTGATTATCTTTGGTATCTCATTTCTGAATTCTACTATTATCAATTGTTTAGTTAATATTGATTGTTCATGATTGTGTTATCGTCGATGTGGATGGTGTGGTCCCTGGACTATGGATCTTCAGGGCTGTGGATCACATCCCGAGTATGCCAGATAGGGTACCGACTGGGTGAATGTGACAGAGTGGTATCAGAGCCCACAGTTCAGTAAGACGCTAACCACAGAAGCGATGATGGAACATTCTGAGTTACAGATCAAAAGGTAACTCAAGTACTCTTAGAGGTGAATAATAGATAACCGGGATTAGTAACTAAATAAATGAAACTTAACTGATTATAGAATAAGACACAATAATATAAGCAAAACAACCAGATCTCATTAATCACATGAGAAATTTTTACAAGTCTGAGAGAAAGTACATCTGAAAAGCATAAAAAGGAAATTCCTAGTGCTATCTATTTAGGTGATTTGCTCCGACGATCTGTCTAACCTCTCCTCGATCTGAACTCATCCTCGAGTCATGCAAACCTCTCATCTAGAGTGCGCATGTATGACTCTATCCTCCCCTGTCGAGCCTCAATCCTCTCGAGTATGGAATGAATCGAAGACTGATGAGAAGCCGCACCTGGAGTCTCAGAATTCCGGTGAGATGAACCCCAATGAAGAAAAACTTACATCACCAGGGATTTTAGAAACTCCCTATCTAGGACCGTAGAGAAGGCTCTACTTTCGGCAGGCATTTGAACAGCAGTGCACCATTCTAGTGCCTTGTCAAAATCGCCTGTCACCAAGTCAGATCTCTTCAACGACCAGGAGGGATGGAACACATCATCCGCCAACCGAGGGCGCTTCCTAGAGGCAAAATCCTCGGCCTCCTGGAAAACCTCCTTGGAAGGATTGGAGGAGGATGCGAAACAAGCACTAGAGTCAGGGTTGGAGGCCCGAATGACAACTGCAGGGACCACATCTTCTTTAGAAGCCCGTAGGGTCTTCATCATGGAAGAGGACTCCAGCGTAGTGCCAGCAGGGGTTTCAGCAGTGCGAATAGCGACGGAGGAGCCACATCCTCCTTAGAAGACCGAACAGTCTCTCTAGGCAAAGGAAGCGTGGGAGAAGCATCAGCAGAAGTTGTGAGAATTTGATTTGAAGATTCACCAACAACAATATCCCCACGTTTAGAAGATTCACCAGCGGTAATCACCTCAGAGGGAACAACCTTCGTCAGCACTGTAGCAGTCTTCTTGCAAGATTTCGCCCTAATATTATCCAAGTTAATTCTTGGAGGCACTACAAATGAAAGGCAAGCATCGTCAGTAAGAGAAATCCAACAAAATCTTGCAGAAAAGGGAAAACCCTAGATTTATGTCGAACAGATGAAGCAACGAACATCCAACAGGGAACTCCGTAATGAGCAAACCCGAAGTATGAATACTGTGGAGATTACTCAGAGAAAAGAAGAAGTTCGTGATAAAACTGAATGACAGAGGAGAAAACTTACTTGTACAGTTTCTGATCGAAGATATTGTTGGAAGATAAAAGTACAGAGATGGCAAAAGAAGACAAAATACTACTTTGCGAATCTAGCAGACAAGGATAACTTGTGGATAGCAAAGACAAAATACCCTTGAGGAACTTAAATAGCCTTAGGGAGTGATGCAATGGTTGAAAGCTCAAGTTAATCAAGGGATAGGATGGAAGAGACGTTTCGAATTCTGAAAAATGCAGGATCTACGGTTAGGAGATAATGGCGCTTCAAATTCGAAACGTGAAGGCTGACTAAGTTTCCACGTGGAACAAGTGTGCACTGATACGGGGATACTACCAAATACCAACCGTCGCACAAGTATTAAATAAGAGAGTATTTCCAATTTCTTGGGAAGAACAACTTGTACGTGAATACGAGGAAACGTTTGGGCTTCATCATAAAGAAGGAGCAGTTGGGAGATAAAGTTGTCAAGTGTCATAAAAGATTCGGAAGAATCAAATTAACGCTCCCGAATGCATCTCTCTGATGTCCCGAGCGTTATCTTCAATTAAGGTACAAGTTTATCTACATGATAACTTATCTCATTCTTAAATATCTCCTACGTGAGAGAATAGACAATTCCCTGGGTACGATATGAGAAAGTATTATGGCAATCATTGGAAGAGTTCAAGGAAAAGGAGGCAAATTTATATTTCATTATAGAAGGCCGTGGGGGGCCAACCCTTACACACACAAAAAAAAAAAAAAAAAAAAAAAAAAGAAAAAAAAGAGATGGCTTCCTATTTGTTCTTTCTCATTGTCGGCCAAAGGATCTTTGATCTGTGGCAAGCTTTGGAGGTTTCTTCGAGAAGAGGTGGCGAATCAGCAAGATACTTCTCGATATCTGGATCTGCTGGAATGGGATCCTCTTCTTCCCAAACCCAATCAGGGAAAGGCAGTTTCAAACTTCTCAAAGATTTCCTTGTGACACATGCTCCTAAAGGGAGTTGTGTCAAAGGAAGGGTTTTGTTTACCAAAAAAAAAAGGTCAAAGGAAGGGTTAAATTCAAGAATCTTTTTCCAAACATCATTCTGCCCCTCTCGATAAGCTTGAAGGTTGAATGAACCCATCCAGTCAATGAAAGGAACATTGTTCAGATACTTCCGAATGCAATCCCTTCGAAGATCTTGTGAAAGATATTTAGGTTTGCTGGGAACCGCCATCTTCTTTAGACATTCGTTATCCTTGGCTTGAAACTCAAGGCTCTCAGCGCATGCGGTAGCAAGATTTTTCTGCTTCTTGGGTTCGCGTTTGGCAGCAGCAGCACGACTAATCGACAAGTCAAGTTCTTTCCTCAAAGAACTAATGGCCTTGTCATTTCCTCCTTTGACTCTTCGGTTGCTTTCTTCAACCGGTCAACCTCAGAATTGGCCTTCGCCAAATTCTCTTCACAGGACTGCAGCAAGGAGCCACTACGACCAACTCGGCTCAAGGCCTCCATATGTTGGTAGAAGTTCAACACGGCATTCCTATGAAGGCAGGGAAATTATCAAAAATCCCAGGAGAGACTACAAAGCAAGTAGTAAAAACTCAAGAAAAATGATACCTCGTGGAAAGACGAACCAGAGCGTCGTCTTGCAGGGTTTCTAAGGCTTGCCGATCGGCAAGCATAAGGCCGAGAGAGCTCCACTCGGCAGCCTTCTCGTGGTCCTGCGTGACTCGATCTATCACCGCCAGTGACCATTGAGGGATGAAGATCTCCTTAGAATCTTTATTCTTTTTGGATTTCTTCGGGGCAGAAGCATCTACTGAGTCATGCTTCCTTTTGGTTCGAACGGGAGAGGGGACTTCGACCTCTTCTACCATCTGTTTCTTCCCTCTCCCCGAAGCCTCAACCACTGGCTTCAAGTTTCTTATACCCTTATAAGAAGGGTCTGGGGGAGGCATAGAAGCCACCTGTTCTGCAGTCAATGCTAGAGGAGACTGTTGCTCTACAGTCACAACGGCCTTGGCAGCCTTCACCCGAAGGTTGTCTAGATTAATTATTGGAGGCACTACAAAGAAGGACAAAATTAGAAAGTTGAAAAAGTTTGTAGTATATTCAAGAAAACGAAACATGGCAGTTAGAAAGCTCACATTGAGCCAGCCCCCAGTATTGAAGAATGGAGTTGTATTCCATCTCATATCCATGTATCTCTTGATACCATGGAATTGACTTGATCTTCCTGACAATAGCTCTGTCTTCTTTGGATAGTTGAGGGACCCGGTTGCCCTCAGAGTATGAAGTGTACAGTTTCCAGGTGGTCGGGAAGTTAAGGTCTGATTGAGGAGCTCGGCAGAAGAAATACCGCTTGCATCACCCTTTGTGATTGGAAGGGCAGGTTCCCCTGGCAAGAATGCTGTCCGACTAGCCAAGCTCAACTTTGTTGCGCTTGGAAAGAACAACCCAGCTAGGAGGATGGGAAAGAGAAAGAACATGAAAATGTACAAAAAGAGGAAGGGAAGGTGTGATGCCAAGTTCAAAACATAAACCCAAGAAGCCGACGATGAGACGCCAGCTATTGAGAAGAAGCATGCCAGGACATATCCCAGTGATTTAGAACAATAGAAAACAAAGAATTAAAGAAAGGAAAGCGAACCCTGCTTTCCAAAGTATCTATGTACAGGGAAAATTCGCTAGGAAGGATCGAATTAACCCTCTCATCAGGAGTAGGGGCCCTAAGAAGGTACGAGGAAGGAAAGTCGAAGCGTTCGATGGCTAAAGGAAGGTTCTCCTCAGTAAAGGAGGAAGCCATAGAACTAGGTCCATCAGTGGACTTGATAGGTTGTTTAGACTGCCCAAAGGATTCGGCAGTCGCCCGTGGAATTTTGGATGGTCCAGACTAAGGAAGTGCAGAAGGAGCCTTACCACTTTCTTCTCCCCTTTTCAGTTGGCTAACTTCTTCGAAGTCACGCCAAATGGCAGTTAAGGTTTTCTGGTAACTATCCGATTGCTCAGGAGGGACTGAGGCAAAGGCCTCGTCACCAAAGTCGCCCTTACTGGCACTAAGTTCAGGAGGAATTTCAGAAAAAACCTACCACTTTCCATTACTAAAGTCTGGTTGTGGTTTTTAACAAGAAAATGAAACCTGGAGACAAAAATAAAGATCGCAAAAGAGTCAGTAGACTTACTGAATCACTGAGGCAGAATGCTCGAGAGTGAGAAGATCGTTAGAGCGCGAAGAAGATGATGAGGTTTCAAACTTCCAGACAAGGAGAATGACAATGAACCGCTTTTAAGCACTCGCACGAGTGATCGAGGACGTGTACGATCGAGATGGACTCAACATCAACGATCGAGATTTAGAGACGGTTCGAAAGTTTGAACTCACAAATCAAAAACAGGCGTTCAGAAACCGTCGTTTCGATTTCGTGAGCTACGATAGTTTTGGCTGCAGAGGATGCGTGGCGTCACCCCCACAAAAAGTGAAAATACTCACAATGCTCGAGGAAAAAACGATACAGCCGCATTAAATGTGATATGGCATTTAATGGGTTGGGGATTATGCAAAACTATTGTTCGACAGAGTACCCAGTTAAAAACCAAGCCCTCGGGATCGTCCGAACGCTTGGTCTGGGGGGCTGGTGTCGGGACAAAAGGAATCGACTTGCTTCCGAGCGAGCCGGGTCCAGGAGATAGCTTGCTGAGGAAGAAAACTAACTCAGTCACAAGCACGCCCTAATCCGCTACGATTGGAATGGACTAATCGTCAAAGAGATAGGTAGCAGCATTTAGCAGTTGTTACTTATCGCTATTATATGGATAACTACCATATAACGATCGTATCATCAAAGGAGTCATCTACTAGTCTAACCTAGTAGGATCTATCACTCAACGGATCTATCCGTTAAGATCTGACGACTATCCAAAGAAGGCTCAAATACATCCAACAAAGGAGATTCAAAGGTACACTCTATATAAGACATCACCTACTCACAAGGTAGGGGGACGGATACAATCTGAATCGTATTCTCATTATTCATTCCTTAGCTCTGTGCTTAAGCAGAGCCGTTTGTGATTAAGTTCATCAACTGACTTAGCTTTCGGAGGTGGACTTCTGACCCTAGCGGTCGGGCCACATCTGACGTTCATTTTTGCAGGTTATCCACAGGAGATCTAAGGGCTGAGCAGATCTTGGACACATCATTGTGAACACGCAAATATTTAGCGTTTTTATAATAGCAATGAAATCTCTGGATTTCACCCCATACCCATAAATCTACAGATTTACGTTTTTAGTGTAAAAAGGTGAATCTCTAAATTTCATGAATCCAGAAATTTTCACAACCAAACGAGTATAAATCTCAGATTTGTGAATTCATTCAAAAATTTCAAATCTTGGATTCATGTAACTAAACAGGCCCTAATGTATCTGGGTATTTTTTCCATAAAAAACATTCAATAGACGAGAGTATTTATTTTTTGTTTTTCCTTTTTTTTTTTTAATTATTTTCAAAATCCTGGAGTCCGAACGCTTTGACATCTCACAATCTCTTTTAGGGAGACGAAGGGAACGGAACGATCTGGCTTTCAGAAGTGATTTACCATTCAGAATTCCCCACGTGGCAGAATCAGACGTCTTTCCGGGAAGAAATTTACTTCAAGTGGGACCCAGACGTCGCGGGATTTTTCAAAGAGGAGGAGGTGGGGGCTTCGCCCTCATCGCCTCACTCTGTCTCCCGCTTTCTTCATCTCCCCCCAAATAAACCTGAAATACATTCGCTCTGTCTCTCTCTCTCTTCCTCCGCCATTTCTGGTTCCCTCCACCGGTGCCATTTTCCGGCGACAGGTTTCCGATTAAACACACCTCCCCCTTTAGTATCTTCTCTTCTCTGCTACTTCTTCATGGCTTCTTCTCAATAATTTCTTCTGAGGACGAACCAAGGTACCTCATTCTTTTCCCTGTCAACAGACGTACCGGCGTGGTTGACATTGAAGATACCTGTAGATTCTTCCTTCAGAGATGCTCTTTCTTCCGTGGATTTGTTGGTTTCAATTGATCCAGACTCGAACGAAGATCTATAACTGTAAATTTTTTTGTTTTGGAAATATGTTAATGCGGTTCTACATTAATGATAACTGTAGTTCGTATGCTTGTTTCACGAGATTTAATAACAAATTTTCAGTTAGATTTATTGGTTTTTAGATTATCATTAATGTTATTGTACGTAGTGGGAAAGTTTTTTTTTTTTTTTTTTTTTTTTTTTCGAGTTCTGATTTGTTTTCCTTCCTTTTGTTTGCATTTGAAGACATAAATATTAAGATCTTGTAAGCCTTAGATTCATTTTAATATTCCACGGAGATTCTATAAATCCTCTGTTTTTACATTTTTGTTTAATGTAAAGCCTTCCATGAATTTAAACTTTGAAGCTTTTTCATTTGTAATTTTCTTTCTATATTCTTCTGTGTTAAAGGTACCCGTTCAAACAATTAAATTGCTTGCCTTCAGAAATGAATAGTGTCAAGCATCCCTTCAGAGGTATCGTTGATGACTTCAAAGCAAGGATAAAGTGCTACAAGCAAGATTGGGTTGTTGGTCTTCGTTCATTCAGGTATCTCTTCGTCTTCTCTGCTCCCCCTTCACCAGAAGACGTCTTTTATGTGTTAATTTCGATGTGTCACTGCAAGGATTCTTCATCTGTCACAGGATATTGGCTCCAACGGCCTACATTTTCTTTGCATCTGCTCTTCCTGTTATTGCTTTCGGAGAACAACTGAGTAGGGAAACAGGTTCGCATATGTTTTTCTGTCTATAAGTTGTGACTAATAGGACTAGCACTAATAAATCCTTCCTTTTATATTATCCTGATAAATGATTCCCAAAGATTAACTTTTGACTTACAAATTTGTGATGTGCAGATGGAAGGTTGAGTACAATAGAAACACTAGCTTCTACTGCGATCTGTGGTATTTTACACTCAATACTTGGTGGACAGCCCTTGCTGATAGTAGGAGTCGCAGAGCCCACTGTCATAATGTACACTTATCTCTACAGTTTTGCCAAAGATAGGGCAGATTTGGGAGCAGACCTGTTCTTGGCATGGACCGGATGGTAAGGTGGAACTAACTTCCCGATATCTCATATCAGGGTTCTTTGGGGTTCCTGATCTTCATTTATTTTTTTTGTGGTACAAAGGCGCTTATATATATAGGGATAGGTATATTACATATGCCGCCGGTAGGGGTTGAACCCACGACCTCTCCATTGAGAAGTCAGGTTCCTAACCATCCTACTACCCCTCCATTGGCTCACTTAAATGTTCTTTTTACAGGGTGTGTATTTGGACAGCTTTGATGTTGATTATCCTTGCAATATTCAATGGTTGTGATCTTATCAATAGATTCACGAGGATTGCAGGGGAGATTTTTGGCATGTTGATAACTGTACTATTCTTTCAAGAGGCCATCAAGGTATACTCTGAACCCTGAATCAAACTTCAGTCATGGACCTATGGTTAACCCAATACCATTATTGAATCACAGGGTGTAGTGGCTGAATTTGAGATTCCCAAAGATGGAAACCCTAGAGAAGAGAAGTATCAGTTTCAATGGCTGTATACAAATGGATTGTTAGCAGTTATCTTCTCCTTTGGGCTGCTATATACAGCTCTAAGGAGCAGGGAGGCGAGGTCATGGTGGTATGGCACAGGTTTGAGATAGAACTTCAGCTGATTGCTTTGCTGAAAACGTGCGTACATATTAATCTAAATTTTCACATAACAGGGTGGATGAGAAGTTTGATTGCGGACTATGGAGTTCCTTTGATGGTCTTGGTGTGGACAGCACTGTCGTTCAGTGTGCCAAGCAAGGTTCCTTCGGGTGTTCCTAGGAGACTGAATAGTCCTCTTCCTTGGGATTCACAATCCTTGTATCATTGGACAGTAATTAAGGTGTGACATTCACGCATCCTTTTTCTTGCTTTTCTAGATTAGCCAACTATTTCTTGCTTGAATTCCAACCAGAAAGTTAAAATCCTGGATTGGTAACGACTTGGATATTCTGTAGTCTTCTGAATTAAGTACATCGTCAGTCATTATACAAAACCAGGCTTAAATTTCAATCTGTATAATATATAGGTTCCACAGAATCTTAGTTGGTTTCTGTTCTGCCATGTAAATCTTGTTATTAAAATTGTGCAGAAGTATTATTTTTACTGAATCATATGCTTATTCTTAAACTGCAGGACATGGGGAGCGTCTCACCAGCCTACATTTTTGCTGCTATTATACCAGCACTGATGATAGCAGGTCTATACTTTTTTGACCATAGTGTAGCTTCACAAATGGCACAGCAGGAGGAGTTCAATCTCAAGAATCCCTCTGCTTACCATCATGACATCTTATTGCTTGGGTTCATGGTATATGACCGGATCCTGTTGTGTTCATTTGTATCATGGATGGTCTTAAATCTAAGCGTAACCAAATCCTGAACTACAACATACCTAGTTGTCAAGCTTACTGGCTGCTTGCAATTCTTGTTTTCAGGTATTGATTTGTGGAGTGATTGGAATTCCTCCTTCAAACGGTGTCCTCCCTCAATCCCCTATGCATACAAAGAGCCTCGCAATTCTGAAGAGGCAGGTAGGCAGAGGAATCTGAAAGAAATAATAGCTACATTAATGGTGGTGCAAATAAGGTTGCATGCTTAGATAATCTTGTCTTTAATGTGTAGCAACTTAGGAAGAAGATGCTAAAGGGAGCCAAAGAGTGTATGAAAAAACGAGCTACCAACTCAGAAATATATGTTAAAATGAAGGAGCTCTTTATTGAAATGGACACAGACTCATCAGTAAGTGCTTGCTTTCCTAGAAGGCACCCTTAACTAGTGACAGTGCAGTACTTTGTTAATCATCATTTATTACTTCTTAACGATACAAAATCAAGTAGTAGATCGACCTGAGATGCTCTCTTCCATTTTATTGACATTGTTTTAGGTATTCAATTGCGGTCATTTACAGTTTTATTACTTATTCATTTAGGCTGCTTCAGTAGCAAAAGAGCTGAAGGGATTGAAAGATGCAGTTATGGCTGAGGAAGATGACAAAAGTAAAAAATTTGATCCTGAGAAGCATATTGAAGCCTACTTGCCAGTGCGAGTTAATGAGCAGAGGATGAGCAACCTCTTGCAGTCTCTTCTTGTGGGTACATCTGTTTGTGCCATGCCAGTTATTAAGTTGATACCTACATCAGTTCTTTGGGGATACTTCGCCTATATGGCCATTGACAGCCTCCCTGGAAACCAGTTCTGGGACAGGATGTTGCTACTCTTCGTTACTCCTGGCCGGTGGTTTAAGTAAGTTACCACTTTCAAAGTTTTATCTCAACTAAGGGAAAAAGGAAAGGAATTACTCAGAATCAAATAGTTCTATCTCTTTTTGCTACCATACTAAACAAAATATTTCTTCTTGTTCCTTACACTGGTTGGACCCTTTGGGTGTCAAATTGTCTTGATGCAGGGTCCTGGAAGGTGATCATGCCTCCTTTGTGGAATCAGTACCATTCAAGTATATTGCTGTATTTACCATCTTTCAGTCTATGTACTTTCTGGTGTGCTATGGAGTGACATGGATACCCATTGGTGGCATACTGTTCCCATTGCCATTCTTCCTCTTGATTGCCATAAGACAGCATATCCTTCCTAAATTTATTCAACTGGATCACCTTCGTGAATTGGATGCCTCTACTTATGAGGAGATTGTTGGCACTCCACATCTTAGTCGTTCTTTCAGGGTAATGGATTCATCAGTCTCCATGAATCAGTGCCTTCTTTACTTCTTTTATTGTTTTCTAAAATGTGAAATATGAAAAACATGAACAGGAAGGTAGTCAAACTGAGAATGAGGGGTATCCTGCTGATATTGGTGACCGCGAAATATTGGATCAATTAACCACAAATAGAGGAGAACTTAAGCTCAGAACTTTAAGCTCCATAGAAGAGAAGAACACCCAGGCAAGAATAATCCTCTCAAGTCATTAATTCTCTTATTTTCTTAAATGCACAATACTATGTGGTTGTAAATTCTCTCTCTCTCTCTCTCTCCCCCCCAAAACACTTTCAACAACAAAACTCATCCTAGCTAAATGTGGTTTGTTACATGGATTTGTGCCTTCCAATCAGCTAGGCAATACTAGAGACAAGGCACAACTTCTAAGGTTATCTTAGGCCTGCTCCTAGTTTTTTTAATTCCTGCGTTGTGGATTAAATCAATTCTCTGTAAAGGGGCACTTGTGTTGGTTTAAATTACATTAGATAAATGACATAAAACACTTGTTAAATTCTCCACTGCAATATAGGTTGATTTATGACTTACAGATTTACCATTTTCTGACTTTGCAGATTTACCCTGTAGTGTCTCAATCGAATGTGGGTGAGTAGATTCACAGAAGGAAGATAACATGAGCAGCGATAATGTTTTCAGATGAAGATGGTTTCTCAACAATGATGTCTAGTTCAGAGGAAGTGGTTGAAGAATTTTTTTTTTCCTTCCTTCCAATGGCCTTTTTTGTTTCATTAGTCCCTATACTAAAAGAAAAAGAGAGAGAGGAAAAAAAAAAAAAGAAAAAGAAAAGAAAAGGCAATGGTGTGAATAGAAGAGGAGAAAAAAGAGTAAAGGGGTCCCCTTCCTTTTGTATTTGGTTGAACAGATTTTAATGCTACTCTCAGTGTTCGTTGACCTTCAAACTAGAAGACAGAGAGAGATGAATGAAGGATGACAAACAGATAGTGAGGATTCATTTGCTCAGTGAATAGAACTTACATAGATTTTGTTTTTTTCAGGGTCGAGGTGATGTGCTAGCTTGGATAGCTTGGTTACTAAAAAAGAAATTTTGCTTGAGCTTGCATCATTTGAAGTTGTACGATTGAGACAGCAAGAAATTCATCAGGTAGTTATTGTAAATGGCACACTCCAAAGACTTTAAAATCAATATGTTCAAAAAAAAAAAAAAAAAAAAAAAAAAAAAAACTCTTCCCTTTACGAAAACCAAAGCAACACACAAACGCTTTCCGGTTAGAAACACATGAACAATATCATGCTTGCCAAAGAGATCTTCCATTTCATAGGAAAAACAAGAGGGAAAACAGGGTATGTTGCCCTTAAGCCTGATATGTCTAAAGCTTATGACAAAGTTGAATGGGAGGTGTTGACCAAACTTTTTGAATTTTTGGGCTTTGACCAGAATTGATGTAGACTCATTGATGCACTAATATCAACTGCATCCTTTTTTATTAAACATAACGGTAGCCCTCACTTCTGGTTCTCTGGAACCCGAAGTCAAAGACAATGATGTCCTCTCAGCCCCTACATTTTCTTGATCATTATAGAAATCCTTTCTAGACTCTTAAATGAATATAGATCACTCAACCTCTAGATTGTCTGTCAGCATTGTTTCTGATTGTGATCCTAGGTTCACCTCAAGGTTTTGGAATAGTTTGTAAAAAGCCTTGGGAACCTAATTGAATTTGAGTATTGTTCATCATCCACAGTTTGATGGACAATCGAGCAGGACAATTCAAGTTTTGGAAGATATGCTTAGATCTTGTGTTGTGGATATGAGTGGCAATTGGGATGAACATTTAGCTTTGGTTGAGTTTGCCTATAACAACAGTTACCAAACAACAATAAGCATGGCTCCATTCAAAGCTTTGTATGGTAACACTTGTAGGACACCCTTGTATTGAACTGAGACCGGTGAAAGAAAAGTCTTAGGTCCGGAAATGATTGAAGCTACATGTGCGATAGTTGATATGATAAGAGAGAGGATTAAGTCTGCTCAGTCAAGACAGAAATCCTATGCGGATAAGAGAAGGACCGACTTGGAATTTCAAGTTGGGGAGAAAGTTTTCCTAAAGGTATCACTTATGAAATGTGTGATGAGATTCAATGTGAAAGGAAAGCTTAGCCCTCGCTTCATCGGACCTTCTGAGATTTTTGAAAAGGTTGGACCTGTCGCATACCGTTTGTATCACACCCCAACCGCCGGTGTCGGTTACCAACCGACAACCCGTGGGAGTGATCCATCACAGGATCCACGGTTTTAGTCTATCAACAATAATAAATACAAATAAAGACAATCAAGAGCAATAATAGTTCAATTAATGAATTAAAGGATTACAAAAGTCCAAATACCCCAATAAAATGATCAATGAAAGAATAATAAATGAAAAGAATACGAGTTCAGCGGAAGCAATCATTAAAAAGAGTTAAATAATTTTCTTTCTAGTTTCTTTTTCTAAAGTTATAAACTTAGACTCAAGTTTATCAAGACGAGGGGTCCTCCAATTCTCCTCTATACGGTGAGCAAATTGTCTGGCAACTTGTCTCCTCCGCCCATCAATGGGTGCGATAAGCGCATTCCATGCACTCACAGGAGCTCCCGCACAGGCTATCTCCATTTCCCATTGTCTGTGCCACATCTTCTTCATACGGGAAGGTTCCTTCATAGGAAACCAATCCATCTTCCGACACATTTCCTAAATCTGCGCAGACTAATAAAACATATACAAATAAAGGAATGAGTTCTAGAGAACTCAGTAAGAACAATAAAATTCCCATCCATATGTCCAACAAATCAGAAATGCATATATGATATGTATGAGTGCAAAGTTTAATGCTACTAAGGTCTAATTATGCAAGTCTTTAACAGTTGACATGCTTTAAGATATACACCAGCCCTCCTCTGGGTAGGTCTAGTCACTCTGATCCGACAAGGACTGGTTACCTCTGTAGGGATCCTAAGCAAAGGGGTAAGTCCACACCTGACTCTCAAACCATGGCTGGGGTTAAGTCAACACTCTCTCACCACGACCATTGGCAATGAGTATTGGCGCATGTCGGGGTTTCTAATCCAATGCAAGGTCATACAGGTAACACACTACATGAAGTCCAGATACATCCCCTATGGCACCAACCAACTCGGTTTAGTATCCTTCGCAACCTAGGAATGAGATCCTCACGGACTGACTACCGCTATTGGACTTCATTCCATAACCCTATGGTCATCCACATATTGTTGGGGCGGAATGCTCTCATGACTCCTCATGACACCCGGTCCGTTCCTTGGACGTCCATGAGCCCAACCCTACCATATGCAACCCTACCATTTATGTAACATCTAGCCCAAACCTAGCCCGGACACCCTATTTATTTTAGGATAAAGAAAGACTGGTTCAATGTTAGACCTTAAAGGTTGGACTTTAATTTCAATATTATTATCTTTGAAAACCTTAGGAAGCCATGTTAGACCTTTCCCTTAGGGTAGATCTGTAATGTCTGGCCTTATCCTAACCTTGACCCGGCCCGGGACCTGTTATGTTTGTAGGTCCGAAAACTCGAAGTGGGGGAAATGAGACTTGTGGACCCTTTTGGTTGATGTTTTGGTGTCGGAACCCAAGCCCTTGGACATTGACGATGATGCCCCTCACTTGAGAGCATTGTCAGTGTTAGTTTTGAATTTGCACACCGAAGAGGGGTGAATTAGTTGAAATACCAAATGAACTCCTGTGCTCAATCCAAATATATTTCCTAAAACTAGACTTCTTGATGGACTTGTAGGAGAAAACCCCACTCCATTTGACCACATATAGCTTTCCAAATCCCTGTCCGAAGTTGCTGAACTATGTCTGGCAAATCCTGCTTGCGCATCGAAGAAGGTGAGCTTAGTTGGTGGACCTACTGAACCCTCATGCTTGATCCAAAGGTATTTCTGGAAACTAGACTTCTTGATTGACTTGTAGGAGAAAACCTCACTCAATTTGATCTTGTATAGCCTTTCAAATCCCTACTTGAAGTTGCTGTTCTAAACCTGAGTTTTCTGCTGAAAATATTTTGATCGATCATTTTGGTCGATACCATCGACCAAGGACCATCGACCAAAATATCCCAGTCTGCCAAGTTAATGATTTCATGGAATATTCCTTTTCTATTTAATATGACCTCGAGCCTTGAGCCTTTTGCAATCATTTTTCTTACCTGGGAACGTGGGGAGAGCTTCCCAAAGCAGCTCCTTGGTTAGTGTGAAGGGTATCTCATCAAAGACACTTAGTTTATCATTGATTCTTGTCTTCATCTTCCACACTAAGGTATAACTCCTCCTTCCACTCTCTACCCTACCCTTTTCTACTCTTTTCTATTATCATCTTGCTGATGGGACATTTGGAATGGTGCTGCAACCTTGCAACCACCACTCCAAGTGCCTACTCATGCTCAATCCATGATTCCCTTAGCCATTCATTGATGCTAATGCTTATATCTCATGCCTAGCATATGTATTCCATGATTTACCTATTAACATCATACCATTTGATATCAAACTGAGCTATAGAGTGTATTATGTTCATGTTTAACATTGCCATATGATTCCAATAGAATTTCTATTAGTTCCTCTAGCTATTGCATGCTATTCCTCATCAATGCAATCAATTCCAACTCATGCCATGATGTTTATCACTTGAACTTGATAGCTCAAATTGGGGCTTTTTAATTAGACCATTGGATTGGGTTAATTCCTTGATTTATAGTGTCCTACTACTGTTGTTAAGTATGCCTCCAAGTTTCAGATTGATCCGAACCCCGGAAGACCCATTTCGGACCAAAATCCCCAAAATCCACTATTCTGTCCCGAAGACAATTTTGGTCGATACCATCGACCAAACTTGTTGCTGATAGCAACCTTGCTCCGTTTTGATCCGTTTGACATCCAATCTTCCCGATTCCTTCTCTAACTTATTATTGATGTTTGTTTAGGGCCTTAGCAATTATTTTGGACTATTTCTTGGTACCTCAATTCATCATCAATTCAACCCAAAGTAAGGATGGTTATCTCCATAAACATATAGATCATCAACTTATGATTTATGTTCTTATTTATGAATAGAATCTCTTGATTTCTTTTAATCGTTATAAAACTGTGATATATGTGTTAGAAAAGTAGTATTGAAATCTTTATACTCTTGTCATGTTACATTACTATTCTTGTTTACTTATGTCTATGATGATTCATTTCAATATCATGATTTAACTTGTATTATGAAGATGTATTGGATGCATGAGAAGTGATGAACTTGAATATGTGATTGCCTACGTATAACTTGGGATTGGGGAGTGTCCTATTGATGCTTCTGTCCTTGGGCACCGGAGGGAATAGTATGGGATGTTCTCCGAAGGTGCCTATCGACTCTTTCCCGGGTTATTGGATGACATACATAGGACTGTCTAGTGGTTTGGCTAGGATGTCCCTGTCGTATCAGACTCGAATCGGAAGGGCATTGAGACTGAACGACCCGTGGTAGCAGTGGGGATTTGTGGGCACTCAAGACCGGTAACCAACCTATGAGAGGTCATAAATCTCATTGTGGGAACCATTTATTGGTAGGGTTGCAAATGGATAGACTTGGGCTCACGGGCGCTCAAGACCGGTAACCAACCCGTGAGAGGACGTGAGAGCTTCCCGTTTACTATTTGTGGATGACCAATAGGGTTGATGAGTCCGTAATCCGGGATTACGCTGACTCTAGTGAGAAGGATACCGGAAAGGATCGCCGGGGGCGAGGAATTGACGTATCTGGATCTGAGTTGATATGACTGAGTAGATGACTTGCATTGAGCTAGGCTTTACTGTGACATGCGCCAATACTTATACCAAATGGTGATGTGAGAGAGTGGTGACTAAATACCCAACCATGGTTTTTTTTGAGGACTTTACCGATATTCCCCGGGCATTCCCAAGATATGGAACGGGAGAGTGACAGACGACCCAGAGAAGTATGGTGCTATGACTTAAAGCATGTCTACCTTAGAGACCAGCATTCATAGAGTTAGAACCATACTTGCATCATGTGTTCCATATCATATTGCATCATGTTATGGCTTGTATCATATGGTTTATATTTTATGGAATGACTACCTTGCTGAGTTCTTTCGAACTCACTCCTTTTTGCAACATATTTTGTTAGACTTTCCTGCAGGGCCTCTGGAGGCCGAGTTGAAGACTTGTATCATACTGGTGGTGATGAACCAGTTGATAAAGACGACTAGACCGAGATCGGGACTTGTTTGTAGCAGTTCAGTTTTATATTTGTGTGTTAGGGATGGGATGTCGCCTCATTCCCTTTTTAACATTTTATTTGAATTGTCGGGACTATAGCTTAGTTGTTTCACTTGTTATTTGGTGAATCGGTTGTAACCTTTACTTTTAGTCGTCTCATCTTCCGCTATTATTATAGGATGGGTTTCCTCCCTCCTTTTCACACTTGATTGTTTATACTAATGAAATCCTTTCCGCACTCTGATGTTATTTGTGAATCCTTCTGAGGTACTTTCTCGACTTTTATTATTGAATTATTTGGAAATAAGGAATTGTTCTTGCTTTTGATTATATTATTGTGCTAAGTGACTATGATCGTTCCTAAACTTGATCGGCGGGACAGTAATTCACTCCCTGGGTAATCCAGATAGGGTATCCCCTTGGTGGATTTAGGGCGGGATGTGACAATTTATATGACTAATAGTGGACCAACGTCACATCACTGTCATCACGGGTCATCCGGTTTCAATTCCCCTACTGAAAGGGTAGTAGCATGTGGGGTACCTAGCCATGCAACTCTAGACTCTACCTAAGAATGTCCTCCAGTAGTTATGACAGTGCTGGAGACATTAGTAGGCATGTGTCCCATACCACAGCCTTCTGATATCCCAAGCTAAGATATCCAATTAGAATATTTATTCCATCAGAACCACGTACTATCAACCAACATCATATCACATTCATAATTATCAAAGTACATGTATAAACAATACAAACAACAATCATATAATAAGATCAGCAGATGAAACATGGTTACAATAGCATATGAAAAGAAAGATTAATCATAAGAGACATTGGACTAGCATGTTCAAGTCAATTCATGAAGACAGGATTGTATGCCCTTAACTGCATATAAGTAATTCGTCCGTAAAAAGTAATCAGTAAACAATTGTAAAACTTTCTCTTCAAACAGAGGACACCTATATCCAGGGTTACAATAAGGTATAAGTCAAATGAATCAAATCGGATCAAAACCAAAAGCCATTTGGTCACTGGAAACTAGTCAGTCAATCGGGCCGGTCACTTAGGTTGAGTGACCTCCACTAGTGACCACCCCAAAAACAGAGAGTTTCAATCCGAAACTCTGGCTTCTGATCATCCGTTTTTAACCCAAATTTTGAATGACCATAGTCCGAATTTCAAATCTATTACTCCCATAACCACGGGTGATACCAAACCTAAACAAATACATCAATTTGGTTATCCAGAAACCTCCCTCTTGATTAGATCAGCACTTTTCACAAAAGCAGGGTTTCGTTTTTGGATCTGATCTCACCAAGATTAACAAAAAGGTAGGCAATGCAATAGAAGGATCAAGAACAACCAAAGAGAAGTACAAATCTACTTTTATCATAGCAAGTGGTGAACCATAAGTGAACAGGGAATCACTTACCTCAACTAGATTGACTATGGATGACAGTAGAACCTTATGGGACTCTAACAACACTTCAGATATGCTTTTGGCACTTCTCCACAGCCGTCTAACCTCCAAAAATGGTAACCACGAATAAAATATTCGTACAATAGGTGAGGGTCACTATTTATAGAAGTCAGGGGGCAAAATAGGGCAAAATCCCGCAACTAGAACTAGGCGGTCGCTCTAGGCGGTCGCATGGTTCAATCGACTGCCACTAGCAACCGCCCCCATGTATTTTGCTATACAAGGGTGCTTTGCTAGGGGGGTTGATGTCCAAGTACAACCTAGCCCTAAAGAAGACATGGGGGAGATCTTACCCTCAATCCGGACATCTCCAGACATCACTTGCCTTCCAGAAGTCCAACTACCAAGCAAGGCAGGCTCTTCAGTCAGAGAATCTAGATCTATGGGTTCAGGGTATGTGTCACATCCACCCAGCCGGTACCCTATCTGGCATACCCGAGTGTGTGATCCACAGTCCACAAGATCCAGTAGTTAGAGAAATCAACCTCCCACATTCACAACAATATAATTAAGAACAAGACTAAATCAATGTTAACAATATTATTCAAATGAATCAAGGTAAAGTAACGAGATATTCATCAGAGTGCGGAAAATATACCAATAGATATATAAACCAAAAGTAGAGTGAGGCAGAATCTCACTCCACGAGTACAGCGGAATGTAGTTCGAAAATCAAATGGGATTACAACCGATTCTAAAGACAAGAAAGAAAGATATAATCTAAACTAGAGTCTTTTCTACTTTATAAAGGATGTCCTCATAGACATAGACTTCATCGATGATGCTCAAACGCTCCCACTCCACAGTAGGGCTAATCCTGGTAACAAGAGAGACCACTCGAGGGATCCTCACAGTAATCTTCGTAGTCGCCAGCACTTTGCGTATGGTACGCTTCTTCATCTTGCGCTTCCTCATATTGCTCTTCATAGCCATCACATCCTGTAGAATAGTCTAACAAAAGATATTGTACAAAAAGGAATGAGTTTCAAAGAAACTCAGCAAGGCAAGTTATTCCATAATAGCATAAATAACATAGTATCACAAACAAAGCATAAGATGATATGATATGAGGCAACAATGTATGTATGAGTCTAACTCGATGTATGCTGGTCTCTATAGGCAGACATGCTTTAAGTCATAGCACCATACTTCTTTGGGTAGGTCTCGTCTCACAACGCCGGTTGGTAGTGGGTCCTTCATCCATCTCGGACAATCCATGGTTAGGGGTTAAGTCACCTCTCTCTCACATCACCGTTTGGTCTAAGTATTGGCGCATGTCAAGGTAAAGCCTAGCCCAATGCAAGTCTTCTACTTAGTCATATCAACTCAGATCCAGATACGTCCATTCCTCCCCTCTCGGGATCCTTTCCGGTATCCTTCACACTAGAGTCAGCGTATCTGACTCTCTCAAATACGGACTCATCAACCCTATAGGTCATCCACATATAGTAAACGGGAAGCTCTCATGGGTTGGTTACCGGTCTTGAACGCCCATGAGCCCAAGTCTATCCATATGCAACTCTACCCACAAATGGTCCCCACAATGTGATTCATGTACCCTCACGGATATAACTCACCGGTCTTGAGCACCCATGAATCCCCATTGCTACCACGGGTCGTTCGGTCTCAATACCCTTTCGATTCAGGTCTGATATAACAGGGGTATAACCTAGCCAAACACTGCTAGACAAGTCCTAGGTATGAAAACCAATAATCTGGGAAAGCGTCAAAGGGCAACATTGGAAATATCCCATACTACTCCCAATGAGGTCCAAGGACAGAAATGTCAAAAGGACATTCCCCAATCCCAAATCATACCTAAGCAATCACAATCATAATTAGTCATATCAGCCACGACAAATATCACCTCATATGAAAGAGTATAATAAGACAAGATTAAATAAATAAGGAAACATACATGAGTAAGTATTCATACATAATCAAGTACATAAAGTAAATAAAGAAATAAGATCCTAATGTACTTGCAGCATTCATATCATAATAGAAACTAACATAATAGTAGCAAATCTAAGTAGTTCCCAATTTAGAAACTAAATCTATGCAAATCTATGTTAATATGGTAACAACTTTCCTTACCTTAAATAGATCCGAGAATATTCCGGACGAACAAGAGGATGAATCCAAAATTAGCAAATAATCCCTAAAATAGCATCACACAATCATTAGGAAGTAGTCCTAAAAGAATAAGCATGATTCGAATCAAATCGGACGAAGAAAACAGATTCTCATTGCTATGGGTTGATTGGCTGGGTAGCATTGGCCAGTCGACCCAGGCAGTCTGCCCAAGGGCAAATTCGAAAATAAAAAGGGAATCTTGATCCGAAACCTATGCTACACAAACCGGAATGCGACGAAACTTGGAGGGATTGTCTAACACAGTAGTCTAAGCCTAGAAAGCATAATTTAGACATCAAACCACCATTAAAACATTACTTCCTAATTTAGAACCATAGTTTCTATTTTGGTAAAAATCATAGTTTTCATTGGAAACATGCTATGAATGAAAGAGATGAACTAGAGATGATTAGATCTCATTTTAGTACAAGAACACAGTAGATCAGAGGTATGAATAATCATTGAGAAGCATCTATAATGCTAGAATGAATCAAAATAGGAAATATTATCATAGTTTAAGAAGAAATCATAAGAATCATGTTAAGAATGAATGAGATGATCATAGTACAAGAGAATGAAAAGAGATCGTAAAGATATGACTACAAGGTTGCAGCATCTTCATCATAATCTCAGTTCAGAGATGAGAGTGATCATAGAAAGAATAAATTATTAACATAAAAGATAGATTACTAACCTTTAATTGAAGAACAAGAGAGAGAGTTTGCAAGATTGCAAGATTAGGTCTTCTTCTTCACTCTTGGAGGGTTGGAGATGGTTTCCCTTCGTTCTCTAGGTGTTATGGAGGCTAGGGATACTAAAATTACGAAGTCATGGGGGTATATATAGCAAGATTCTCAAAACAGAAGATTCTATTCGAGTTCAACAACACTGGGTCGATTGGCTGGGTAGCATTGAGCACTCGACCCAAGCACTCGACCCAGGCTGATAGCAAAGCCAAAAATAGGGATTTGAAGGTCTTCCACTACTCGGAATCAAACGAAACTTTAAACACATATTCTATAACATACCTAGCATGGAAAAATGGCTTTAAATCATATCCCACCAAACTCTAAGGTCATCAACTAATCTTCTCTTCATCAAGGTGCAGTCTCTTCTCTATATCCAACACTGTCTTCAAGTATGGGGCATCATCTTCAATCTCCATAGGTTCGGAGTCGAACACTATATCATCTACCAATATGGCCCATAATTGACTTTCACTTCTACTTCGGGTCTTCGGACCTACAATCAAAGAGTATCCGGGTTAAGGTTAGGGTCGGGTTTCACAGTATGGATCATGGACTTCTATCCGAACACTCCACAGATTTACTCAACTAGACCTTCGGGTTCTCGGACCTACAATACGGATCCCGGGTTAGAAATACGGGGGTTGTTACAGTTTGGCCCTACCCCCATCTCTTGCTAGAGTTCATAATGTGTTTCATGTTTCGATGCTTCAGAAGTACATAAAGAATCTGGAACACATACTACAGCAAGCACCTGAAGGACTTAGTGCTAACCTTTCTTATGATGAAGAGCCAGCCAAAATCCTAGACAAGAAGGACAAATAGTTGCGGAATCGTACCATCCCTTTGGTAAAGATTCTGTGGAAGAATCATACCCCTGAAGAAGCTTCTTGGGAGAAGGAAGAAGACATGAAGAAGAAGTTTCCACATCTGTTTGGAAGCCTAGGTAGGATTTCAATTTCGAGGACGAAATTTCTTTTAAGGGGGGGGGGGAATGTGAAATCCAGCCCTAACCTTGACCCGGAAACCCTGTGGTTTGTAGGTCCGAAGACCCGAAGTGAAGAGAGAAGACAACTATGTTTCCTCTCAGTAGAAGACGTGGTGTTTGACTCCGAACCCATGGAGATTGATGATGGTGCTCCATACTTGTAAGCTTTGGCTATGTTTGATAAGAAACTACACCTTGAAGATGGAGAGTTTAGTTGATGGACCTAATGCACCCTTGGACTTGAATTTAAGGTAATTCTCTAACCTAGACTAGTCAATTCTTTAACTTGGTTTGCTGTCCTAGCCTGGTCGACTGGCCAGTCGACCAGCCAGTCAGCCAGCTGATGATTGTAAGATCCGAGAATATTTGATTTTTAGGTCTTTTAAGGTTCTATTTAAGTGAACTTCGTGGTTATTAGCCTCCTCTGTTGCTAGAACTCTCTAAGAACGTGTGAAGCCTCTCTCAAAGCCTCTCCTTGGTGGTTGTGAAGAACTCTTTGAAGATCTATAGTTTCTCTTCTCTAGTTCATCTTCAAGGTCTTGTTATCATGTTATTTATGTTGTTGTGGAATAACATGCCTTGCTAAGTTCTTTCGAACTCACTCTTTTTTGTGCAAATATCTTTCTTAGATTATCCTATAGGTACTGAAGAATATGAAGGCCAGTACTATGAGGCGCAAACCGATGAAGCATACTTCACTCAAGGTGCTAGCAATTACGAAGATTACATTGAAGATCCTCAAGTGATCATGTTGCGTACCAAGATTAGCCCTACTTTGGAGTGGAAGCAACCATGCTTAGTTTCATTTGTTTATGTTGATGAAGACATTCTTTATAAGACGGAAGAGACATTAATTTAGTTTGATTACTTCTTTTCTTTCCTTTCTTTTGGAAATCAGTTGTAATCTTCCTTTTTGTTCGAGCTACATTTCCGTTGTAGTTGTGGAGTGATTTTCCACACACCCTACATTTTGATTATTTATGTATTGGTATCATTTCTTTCTGCACTCTGATTATACTGTCTCTCTTCTTCTTATCTTGATCTCATTGTTTATATTATATTACATTGATTACATCCTGTTCATGATTATGTTATTGTGTATGTGGGAGGTTGGTTTTCTCGATACTTGTTCTTCGGGGCTGTGGATCACACACTTAGGTATGACAGGTAGGGTACCGGCTGGGTGGATGTGACACGAAGACCCGAGTGAAGGTAGTAGGAAATTGTGGCCATCTCAGTGGAAGACATGGTGTTTGACCCAAAACCCATGGAGATTGATGATGGAGTTCCCTACTTGGTAACCTTGTCTAAATTGGAGAAGAAACGGCATCTTGGTGTTGAAGAGCTTGGTTGATTGACCTGAGGCCTTGTTGGACATGTTTTGGAAGGTCCTTCAATGCTAGGTAAGTCACTTGTTGTGTTGGGAGAAGCCCCATTGAAAATTTTGAGGTTTTGAGCTTGAATTCCTCGTTTTTTGACTTACTATCAGCCTGGGTCAGCCACCTGTGTCAATTAGAATGAGCGACCCAGTTGAGCTGCCCATAGTGATAGGGGCTTAAGTGTAAATTGTTGGATTTTAGGTTTTTGATGCTCTATTTAATAGAACTTCTTGGTAATCAGCCCCACATTGTTCTAAAGCCTCTTTCAAACATTCACAGTGGAGTTTTGGAAGATCCTCATCGAATCCTCAAAGCTTTTCAGTGATTCTTCTTCTTTAAGGTTGGTATTCACTACTACTATCACATCCCGCCCTAAATCCACCAAGGGGGTACCCTATCTAGATTACCCGGGGGAGTGAATTACGGTCCCGCCGATCAAGTTTAGGAACGATCATAGTCACTTAGCACAATAATATAATCAAAACCAAGAACAATTCTTTGTATTCAAATAATTTAATAATAAAAGTCAATAAAGGATCTCAGAAGGATCACAAGAAACATCAGAGTGCGAAAATGATACAATTAGGACAAATAGTCAAAGTGTGAAAAGGAAGGGGGAAACCCATCCTATAATAATAGCGGAAGGTAAATCGACTAAAGTAAGGGTTACAACCAGTTCCTAACATGACCAGGGAACATACTAAACTATGGTCTCAACGAATTAACTAAAAGGTTAAAAAGGGGAGTGAGACGGTATCTGTAATATCTAGCCCTATTCTAACCCTGACCCTAACCCGGATCCATTGTTGTATTCAGGTCCGAAGACCCAAAGCGGTGGTAGAAGAGACCTATGGACCATTCTGATTGATGATCATGATTCGGACACTGAGCCTATGGACATTGATGATGATACCCCTTGCTTAAATGCATTATCAGTGTTTAAGGAAAGTCTGCGCATCGGAGAAGATTCGTTGATGTACCTATTGACCTCCTGTGCACAATCCGAAGGTACTCCCCGAAACTAGACTTCTTGATTAAATTGTGGAAGAAAACCTCACTCAAATTGACCTTGTATAGCCTTTCAAATCCCTACTTGAAGTTGCTGAACGAAACCTGTTTTTTCTGCTGAGAAACATTTTGGTCGATCCTTTTGGTTGATACCATCGACCAAAATCATCGACCAAAGTTTCCCAGTCTGCCAAGTTAAAGATTCCATGGAATATTCCTATTCTATTTATTATGACCTCGAGCCTTGAGCCTTGTGCAATCATTTTCTCACCTGAAATCGTGGGAGAGCTTCCCAAGGCACCTCCTTGGCTAATGTGAAGGGCACCTCATCAAAAACTCATTATTTACTATTGATTCTTGTCTACTTCTTCCACACTAAGGTATGAATCACCATTCCACTCTCTACCCTACCATTTTCTACTCTTTTCTTTTCTTTTCTTGCTGGTGAGACATTGGAAATGGTGCTGCAACCTTGCAACCACCACTCCAAGTGTCTACACATGATTAATCTATGAGTTTCTTAGCCATCCATTGATGCTATGCCTCCACCTCATGCGTAGCTTATGTATTCCTCTATTCTTCTATTAACATCATGTCATTTTGTACCAAACTGAGTTGTAGGGCATGCTATGTTCATGTTTATCACTTCTATATGATTCCAATCGAATTTCTATTAGTTCATCTAACTATTACATGCCATTCCTCATCAATGCAATCAATTCCAACTCATGCCATGATGTTTATCACTTGAACTTGTTAGCTCAAATTGGGGCTTTTTGTTTGGAGCATTGGATTAGGTAATTTTCTTGACTTATAGTGTCCTACTACTATTGTTAAGTGTTCCCCCAAGTTTCAGATTGATCCTAACACCGGAAAACCAATTTAGGATGAAAACACCCAAAATCCATCATTCTGTCCCGAAGGAAATTTTGGTCGATCCTTTTGGTCGATACCATCGACCAAAACCATCGACCAAAGTTGTTGCTGACAGAACCTTGGCCAGTTTTGATCCAATTGATATCCAATCTTCTTAATCCCTTCTCTAACTTATTATTGATGTTTGTTTAGGGCCTTAACAATTATTTTGGACTATTTCTTGGTACTCTCAATTCATCATCAATTCAACCCAAGGTAAGGATGGTTATCTACATAAACATATGGATCACCAACTTATGATTTATGTTCTTGTTTATGAATGGAACCTTTTGATTACTTTTAAATCTTTATAAGACTGTTATATATGTGTTAGAAAAGTAGTATTGACATCCTTATACTCTTGTCATGTTACATTACTATTCTTGTTTACTTATGGCTATGATGATTCATTTCAATATCATGTTTTAACTTTTATGATAATATGTATTAGATGCATGAAAGATGATGAACCTGAATATGTGATTGTTTACGTATTGACTTGGGATTTGGGGAGTGTTCTATTGACACTTCTGTCCTTAGGCATCGGAGGGAATAGTATGGGATGTTCTCCGATGGTGCCTATCGACACTCTCCTGGGTTATTGGATGACATACATAGGACTGTTTAGTTGGTTGGCTAGGTTTATCCTTGTCGTGTTAGACTCAAATCGGAAGGGCATTGAGACCGAACAACCCGTGGTAGTGTATGGTTGGATGGGCGCTCTAGGCCGGTAACCAATCCGGTAGGGGACATAAACCATGCTACGGATACCTGAAAGGGGCCATTTATTGGTAGAGTTGCATATGGATAGACTTGGGCTCACGGGTGCTCAAGACCGGTAACCAATCCGTGAGAGGACGTGAGAGCTTCCCGTTTACTATATGTGGATGACCAATAGGGTTGATGAGTCCGAAATCCAGGATTTTGCTGACTCTAGTGTGAAGGATACCGGAAAGGATCGCCGGGGGCGAGGAATGGACGTATCTGAATCTGACTTGACCGACTGAGTAGATCACTTGCATTGGGCTAGGCTTTACTGTGACATGTGCCAGTACTTGACCAAATGGTGATGTGAGAGAGCGGTGACCGATCCCCTTACCATGGTTTTTTTGATGACTTTACCGATCTTCCTCAGGCATTCCCAAGATATGGAAATGGGAGAGTGACTGACGACCCAAAGAAGTACGGTGCTATGACTTAAAGCATGTCTACCCTAGAGACTAGCATTCATAGAGTTAGACTCATATTTGCATCATATGTTCCATATCGCATTGCATTATTCTATGTTCTGAATTTGTATGATTTCTAATTATGGAATAACTGCCTTGCTGAGTTCTTCGAACTCATTCCTTTTTGTGCAAATGTTTTTAGATTATATTCCAGGTACCGAGGACAATGATGGCACCTCCTTTGAGGCGGACTATGATTCCACATACTATCCTCCGGGTAGTGGTGTCGGTGAGGATCCATATATTGGTGCCGAGGAGGATTACTATCCGTACCAGGGTTAGCCCCACAGTTGTGCGGGAGCGGCAGCATTGGGTTTACTTCATCCGTACTGTTGAGGAGACTACTATTAGTATAGAAGAAACCCTAGCTTTGTGCCCCATTCCCCTGGTGTATTTTTGGAGTACTTGGACCTGTAATTAATTAACTTTTCGGTATTATCTTTAATACTTGGACATGTACTTAACTACTTTTACTTTCCGCTGCTTTGAGAGAGTGGCTACCACACCTTCTCTCCCTGATATGATTTTGACCGCATTCTGATATTACCTATCTTCCGCACTCTGATATATATTTAATCCTATCTTATACATATTGTTTAGTATTAATTGTTTTTACCATTGATTATTACTGTTCATGATTATGTTACCGTGTATGTGGGAGGCATGGACCTCAAATCATTGATCCTTGGACTGTGGATCACATCCCGGGTATTCCAAATGGGGTACCGGCTGGGTGGATGTGACAGTATCCCAACCCTAACACATAAGTGCAAAACCGAACTGCTCAAGATAAGTCCCAACCTCGGACTACTAGTCTTTATCAACTTGTACACCGTGACCAGTGTGGTACGAGTCATCAACTTGGTCTTCAGAGTGTTGACTGTCATAGTCAACAATAGTAGTACCTGCAATAGAGTCTAAAAAAGATGTAGCAAAAAGGAGTGAGTTCAAAAGAACTCAGCAAGGCAATTATTCCTATAAAACATAAGCCATATGATACAAACCATAACATGATGCAATGTGATATGACGACACATGATGCAAGTATGATTCTAACTCTATGAATGCTAGTCTTTAAGGTAGACATGCTTTAAGTCATAGCACCATACTTCTTTAGAAAAGTCTCAGTCACTCAATCACCGGGGGGATTGGGTCCTGCATCCCTCTCTAACAAATCCATGGTTGGGGTTTCGGTCACCGCTCTCTCACATCACCATTTGGTCTAAGTATTGGCGCATGTCACGGTAAAGCCTAGCCCAATGCAAGTCATCAACTTAGTCATATCATGTCAGATCCAGATAATTCCATTCTTCCCATCCCGGGATCCTTTTCGGTATCCTTCATGCTAGAGTCATGGATATTACCCACCAGACTCATCAACCCTAATGGTCATCCACAAATAGTAGACGGGAAGCTCTCACGTCCCCTCACGGATATGACCCATTGATCCTTGAGCGCCCGTGAGCCCAAGTCTATCCATTTGCAACCCTACCAATAAATGGCTCCCACAATGAGATTTATGACCTCTCACGGATCATTTCACCGGTCTTGAGTGCCCACAAATCCCCACTGCTACCACGGGTCGTTCGGTCTCAATGCCCTTCCGATTCGGGTCTGATACGACAGGGACATCCTAGCCAAACAACTAGAAAATCCTATGTATGTCATCCAATAACTCGGGAAAGTGTCGATAGGCATCTTTGGAGAACATCCCATACTATTCCCTCCGATGCCCAAGGATAGAAGCATCAATAGGACACTCTCCAATCCCAAGTTATACCTAAGCAGTCACATACTCAAGTCCATCATGTCGCATACATTTGATACATCATCATGATAGAAGTTAAATCATAATATCGAAATGATCTATCATATATACAAGTAGCAAGAATAATAAATCATTATAACAAGAGTATATGAAATCATAATACTACCGTTCTAAAAGTAATTAAGAGGCTATGTTCACTAAGTTATGAGCATCAAGACATAAGTATATAGCCTATGTAGTTATGGCGATAACCTTCCTTACCTTAAGTTGAGTCGATGACGATCCAAGAGTCACAAAGGAATGATCCAATAATAGTGTTAAGACCCTAAACAAACATAAATAAGAGTTTAGAGGAGAAATCGGGAAAATCGGAGGTCGAACGGTTCAAAATGGAGCAAAGTTGTTGTCGGTAGCATGTTTGGTCAATGCTCCTTGGTTGATGGCATCAACCAGAGAGGATCGACCAAAAGTGGTTTTGGACAGCAAGTTGGATTTTTGGTGATTTGGTCCGAAATTAGTCTTCAGGGGCTTGAATCAATCCGAAACTTGGAGGGATGATTAATAACAATATAAGAACACTACCTAGCAAGTATTATCACAATCCAATGGTCTAAATGAAAACCCCCAAATTGAGGTCCTACGTTCTAAAGACAAGAATCCTAGCATTCATGAGAAATCGATGTAATTGAAAGGGAAGCTAGAGAATTAGTTGGGGAATGGGTTAGGAACAAGATTACAATCATCTGCAAGCCAGAAATTAGGCTAATCATACTCCACGTTTTAGTCTAGTATAAGAAATCAAGTTGTTAAGCAAAGAATCATGGTAATGCATATGCAAGGATCAAGATGCAAGTGAGGCATAGCAAGAATGAAGGAAAAGCAAGTATAAATGAGAAGAGGCATTCATGGCAAGGTGTTTGCAAGGTTGCAGCACCTTGGCCATGGTCTCATCAGTAAAAAGAAGAAGAGAAGTGGGTAGGATAGAGAGCAAGAGAGAGAATCATACCTTAGAAGATGATAATGGAGTCAAGAGACAATGATTGCAATGATTGGGGGCAAGAATCCTTCACAAACACCAAGAGAGTGCC
This sequence comes from Hakea prostrata, assembly GCF_041222555.1. Taxonomy (NCBI): domain Eukaryota; kingdom Viridiplantae; phylum Streptophyta; class Magnoliopsida; order Proteales; family Proteaceae; genus Hakea; species Hakea prostrata. The sequence continues at coordinate 23,116,090 of NC_142607.1, read as the reverse complement.
TTGGGAAGCTCCACTCTCGTTCTCAGTGGTCTAAATGAGTGTAAAAGGGCTCAAAACACGAGGCTAGCTTAAATAGGTGAGAGAATATTCCAACAGCATCTTTTACTCGAATCTGGGCAACTTTGGTCGATGCTCTTTGGTTGATGGCATCGACCAAAGAGGATCGACCAAAACAGGTTTCAGCAGAAAATCCAGAAATAGTTCAGCAACTTCGGACAAGGATTCAGAGGGCTATACGGGGTCAAATTGAGTGTGGTTTTCTCCTACAAGTCCATCAAGAAGTCTAGTTTTAGGAAATACCTTCAGATTGTGCACGGGAGTCCATTTGATACTTCAACTAATTCACCCCTCTTCGGTGTGCAGATTTTCACTAAACACCGATAATGTACCCAAGTAAGGGGTATCATCGTCAATGTCCATGGGTTTTGGGTCAAACACATGTCTTCCATAAAAGGGCCCACAAGGACTTCTTCCTTCACTTTGGGACATTGGATCTACTCTAAGGAAAAGGTCAGACATAACCTCCTAAGGCTCTCAAAGATAATAACACTGAAATTAAGGTCTAACATCAAACAAGTCTTTCTTTATCTCCAAGCAATTAGGGTGTCCTGGTTAGGTTTGGGCTGGATTTCACAACTACCCATGCTTCATCTTTTATTTCTTTTGATTTCTTCTATTCTCTATGATTAGGAGGATGATCATATGTCATTCCCATGACTGATCCTCCAATCCCTGCTATTCTAGAGTGGATCTTCATACACTCTATAACCTTGTGAATCTCCACATGATGATTTCGAAAGGAAATCAAGTGTGATCTTCATGATGAAGTATCCCTTCTATGTTTTTGACTTTTGAAGCATGCTAGAATCATTCCCATGATTATTTCTATCTAAGATCTACTGTTCTTTTCTTTCTAGAGTGAATTCTCATTCTCTCTACCCTAGAATTCACAGATTGATTTTGGTAAAACCTAGTTTTTGATTAATTTAGAATTCTACTCTAATGATCATTTTTGATGCCTAATCTATGCTAGATAGTCTTAGTCTACTATTCTAAAGTTTCCCTTCAAATTTTTGACTATTTTGAGTCTCGGAAGTTGAGTTTCGGATCAAAATTTAGGGTTTCTGTTCGTATAGAACCTGGGGGTCGATTAGCAGGGTCGATCAGACAGAGCTACCCGCTGAGCAGCCCACAATGTTAGTTGTGAAATCCAGCCCTGACCTTGACCCGAAAACCTGTTGTTTGTAGGTCCAACAACCCGAAGTAAAGGAAGAAGTCAACTATGGGCCATCTCAGTGGAAGACTTGGTGTTTGGCTTAGAATCCATGGAAGTTGATGACAGTGTTCCAACTATGGAAACTTGTTTAGGACTGAAAAGGAAACTGCACCCTAATGAAGATGGGATTAGTTGATGGACTTGGAGTATTATTTGACTTGGTTCGAAGGCACTTCTACATGCTAGGTAAGCCACTTGGTGTGTGTGCAAAAGCCCTTTAAGTTTGGATTTGATCTAGACCTTCAATTCCCTACTTTGGCCTTGCTGTCCTGATTGGTCGACTGGGCCAGTAGACTAATCAATTGACCAATGAGATCTATTTTGTTGAATTAGGTCTTGGCTACTCTCTTTAAGCCCAACCTCGAGTCGAATTCGTCTTTTGTGCCTCCAAACCTTCTCGAACGAACCAGAGCTCTCCCCAAGTCATCTCCATTATACCTTGGTGGTTTTCTTGTTGGATCTTCATCATTTCTCTTGCTTTTGCATCACAAGGTATGTGATCATCGTTTTCTTTAGTTTTTCTTTTCTTTTCTGACTGAGAATAGCGGGGTTGATGTTGCATTCCTGTTGCAACCATCACTCCACTCATTTCTCTATGATTGTTTGTGATTGTTTTTATCGACGACATCTTGATCTATTCGAAGAATTAAGAAGAGCATGCAAGGCATCTAAGTCTCACTTTGCAAAGACTGCGAGAAAAGAAGCTTTACGCTAAGTTCAGCAAGTGTGATTTTTGGCTCAAAAGAGTAGTATTTCTCGGCCATGTGGTTTCAGCTGAAGGTATTCGTGTTGATCTCGAAAAAGTTCAAGTAATGGCTGATTGGGAAAGATCGAAGACTGTTATGGAAATAAAAATTTCTTTGGATTGGCGGGATACTACAGAAGGTTTATTGAGAACTTTTCTCGGTTGGCTGCTCCTATGACTAAGCTGACCAGGAAGGAAGAAAAGTTTGTTTGGTCTAACGCTTGTGAGAAGAATTTCCAAGAGTTGAAAGATAGATTGACAAGTGCCCCGGTCCTGACTATACCTGATAGTTTCGGCGGTATGACAGTCTATACTGATGTGTCAAAGATTGGTTTGGGTTGCGTGCTGATGTAACATGGTAAGGTCGTAGCCTATGCTTCTCGACAATTGAAAGATTATAAGCGGAATTACCCCACTCATGGTTTAGAACTTGCTGCTGTCGTCTTCGCTTTGAATATTTGGAGACGTTACCTCTATGGTGAGAAGATTACTATATTCACGGATCATAAAAGTTTGAAATACTTCTTTACCCAAAAGGAGTTGAACATGAGGCAAAGAAGATGGTTGGAATTAGTCTCTGATTATGATTGTGATATTCAGTATCACTCTGGTAAGGCAAACGTTGTTGCTGATGCTCTTAGTAGGAAGAGTCAGAAGAAAGCTTTGGATTTGAATGTTCTGAGTCAACCCTTACTGTTTTCTATGACAAGTTTTGATTTGGAAGTTATCTCTGAAGGTTTGGATTTTGTTCTTTCTACCATGACTACAAGATCTACCCTCAGATATAGGATTGTTGCTCTACAGAGTTCTGATCAAGAATTTAAGGACAAGATTGAGAAGATTTCTTCGAATCTTGAGTTGGACCTTGACTTTGGTATATCCATGCATGGTGTGCTATTGTTTAGAGGTAGACTATGTGTGCTAGCTGATGAAGGAATTAAGAAAGAGATATTGAAGGAAGCACACTAGTCGATCTTTATAGTACACCCTGGAAGCACCAAGATGTACAAGGACTTGAAGGAACATTTTTGGTGGATTGGTTTGAAGGCTGATGTTGATGATTTTGTTGCCAAGTGTGAGACTTGTCAGTGTGTGAAAGCCGTTCGTCAACCTCCATCTGGATTACTTCAACCCCTTCCTATTCCTAGTTGGAAGTGGGAAGATATCTCTATGGACTTCGTGACTAGCTTACCTCGGACAAGTAAAGGCAATGACACTGTATGGGTGATTGTTGATAGGTTGACCAAATCAGCCCATTTCATTCCTATGAAGATCACTCATACTTTGGATAAGCTAGCTAGGCTTTGTGTGGACAATGTAGGTTGTTTGCATGGAGTGCCAGTGAGTATTGTTTTTTATTGTGATCCTAGGTTCACCTCAAGGTTTTGGAACAGTTTACAAAAAGCCTTGGGAACCCAATTGAATTTGAGTATGGCTCATCACCCACAGTCGGATGGACAATCTGAGCGAACAATTCAGATCTTGGAAGACATGCTCAGATCCTGTGTTGTGGATATGGGTGGTAATTGGGATGAACACTTAGCTTTGGTAGAGTTTGCCTATAACAATAGTTATCAAGCAACAATAGGCATGGCTCCATTCAAGGCTTTGTATGGTAATACTTGTAGGACACCTTTGTACTGGACTGAGACGGGTGAAAGAAAAGTCTTAGGTCCTGAAATGATTGAAGCTATGAGCGCAATGGTTGACATGATTAGAGAAAGGATTAAGTCTGCTCAATCAAGACAGAAATCTTATGCTGACAAGAGAAGGACCGATTTGGAATTTCAAGTTGGGGAGAAAGTTTTCTTGAAGGTTTCACCAATGAAGGGTGTGATGAGATTCAATGATAAGGGTAAACTTAGCCCTCGTTTCATTGGACCTTTCGAGATTCTAGAAAAGGTTGGACCTGTTGCATATCGATTGGCCTTGCCTCCGCCTCTTCCTAGAGTTCATAATGTGTTTCATGTTTCAATGCTTCGGAAGTACATAGAGAACTTGGAACACATTTTACAGCAAGCACCCAAAGGACTTAGTGCTGGTCTTACTTATGATGAAGAGCCAGCCGAAATCCTGGATAAGAAGGACAAGCAACTATGAAATTGCACCATTCCTTTGGTGAAGATTCGGTGGAAGAACCATACCCCTGAAGAAGCTTCTTGGGAGAAGGAAGAAGATATGAAGGAGAAGTTTCCTCACCTCTTTGGAAGTTCAGGTACACTCTCAATTTCAAGGATGAAATTTCTTTTAAGGGGGGGAGAATGTGAAATCCAGCCTTGACCTTGACCTAGAAACCCTATTATTTGTAGGTCCGACAACCTGAAGTAAAGGAAGAAGTCAACTATGGGCCATCTCAGTGGAAGATTTGGTGTTTGGCTTAGAATCCATGGAAGTTGATGATAGTGTTTCAATTATAGAAACTTGTTCAACACTGAAAAGGAAACTGCACCCTGATGAAGATGGGATTAGTTGATGGACTTGGACTATTATTTGACTTGGTTCGAAGGCACTTCTACATGCTAGGTAAGCCACTTGGTGTGTGTGCAAAAGCCCTTTGAGTTTGGATTTGATCTGGACCTTTAATTCCCTACTTTGGCCTTGCTGTCCTAATTGGTTGACTGGGCTAGTAGACCAATCAATCGACCAATGAGATCTGTTTTGCTGAATTAGCTCTTGGCTGCTCTATTTAAGCCCAACCTCGAGTCTAATTCGTCTTTTGTGCCTCCAAACCTTCTGGAACGAACCAGAGCTCTCCCCAAGTCATCTCCATTACACCTTGGTGGTTTTCTTGTTGGATCTTCATCATTTCTCTTGCTTTTGCATCACAAGGTATGTGATCATCCTCCTCTCTTCTCCATCTTTAGTTTTCTTTAGTTTTTCTTTTCTTTACTGACTGAGAATAGTGGGGTTGATGTTGCATTCCTGTTGCAACCATCACTTTACTCATTTCTTTGTTTTTCCTAAGGATTTAAGGCTTGATGTCACATCCACCCAGCCGGTACCCTATTTGGCATACCCGGGAATGTGATCCACAGTCCAAGGATCAAGCATTGAGGGACCATGCCTCCCACATACGCCGATAACACAATCATGAACAATGATAATCTAGGTAAAAGTAATAAATAACAGATATCATGAATAAGATGAGATCAAATAATCAGAGTGCGGAAATAAATGATACCAAGTGTGTAAGTGTAATCATAAGAATAAGAAATGATTGAAAGTCACTCTCTCAAAGGCAGCGGAAAGTAGTAAAATCAAGTTAAGTTACAATCCCATGTTTCAAGAGTAACTCAAGAAAGTTAATTACATATACCAAATGTTTAACAAAAATCTAAGGCAATGGGGGCACTAAGCAAGGGTTTCTTCTATCTTAATAATTGTCTCCTCATAAGTGTGGACGAAGAAAGCCCAGCACGGCCGCTCCCTCACTCCGGTAGGGCTAACCCTGGTACGCAGAGTAATCCTCTTCGGCACCATAACTCTGATCTTCACCGTAGCTACCACCCGGAGGGTAGAATAAGGGATCAAAGTCCGTCTCGTAGAGTGTGCCATCAAGTCTTCAATACCTGCGGGAATATCTAACAACATTTGCACAAAAGGAATAGTTCAAAAGAACTTAGCAAGGCAGTAATTCCATAATTCATAATCATGTAAATACAAATCATAACATAATGTAATGTGATATGAAACATATGATGCGAGTATGATTCTAACTCTATGAATGCTAATCTCTATGGTAGACATGCTTTAAGCCATAGCACCATACTTCTTTTGGTAAGTCTCAATCACTCAATACCGGGGGGAATTGGGTCCTGCATCCCTCTAGGACAAATCCATGGTTGGGGTTTCGGTCACCACTCTCTCACATCACCATTTGGTCTAAGTATTGGCGCATGTCAAGGTAAAGCCTAGCCCAATGCAAGTCATCTACTCAGTCATATCAAGTCAGATTCGGATATGTCCATTCCTCCCATTCTGGGATCCTTTCCGGTATCCCTCACACTAGAGTCACGGATATTACCCACCAGACTCATCAACCCTATTGGTCATCCACAAATAGTAGACGGGAACCTCTCAAGTCCTCTCACGGATATGACCCACCGATCTTCGAGCGCCCGTGAGCCCAAGTCTAGCTATTTGCAACCTTACCAATAAATGGCTCCTTTGGGGTATCCGTAGCATGGTTTATGTCCTCCCCTGGGTTGGTTACCGGTCTTGAGCACCCATTAAACCATACACTACCACAGGTCGTTCGATCTCAATGCCCTTCTAATTTGGGTCTGACACGACAAGGACAATCCTAGCCACACAACTAGACAATCCTATGTATGTCATCCAATAACCTAGGAAAGTGTCAATAGGCACCTTCGGAGAACATCCCATACTATTCCCTCCGATGCCCAAAGACAGAAGCATCAATAGGACACTCCCCATTCCCAAGTTATACCTAAGCAATCACATACTCAAGTCCATCATATCTCATACATTTGATACATCATCATGATAAAAGTTAAATCATAACATCGAAATGATCTATCATGAATACAAGTAACAAGAATAATAAATCATTATGACAAGAGTATATGAAATCACAATACTACTGTTCTAAAACATGTATAGCAGTCCTATAATATTCAAAAGCAATTAAGAGACTATGTTCACTAAGTATAAGCACCAAAACATAAGTTCATAGCCTATGTGTTTATGGAGATAACCATCCTTACCTTAGGTTGAGTTGATGATGAATCAAGAGTTACCAAGGAATGACCCAAAAGTAGTGTTAAGACCCTAAACAAACATAAATAAAAGATTAGAGAAGAAATCGGGAAGATCGGATGTTGAACGGGTCAAAACTGGTTGAAGTTGCTGTCAGCAACAAGTTTGGTCGATGCTCTTGGTCGATGGCATCGACCAAAGATGATCGACCAAAATTGTCTTCGGGGTTGCATAATGGGTTTTGGGGATTTTGGTTTGAAATTGGTCTTCTAGGGTTCGGATCGATCCGGAACTTGGAGGGATGCTTAAGAACAGTATGAGGACACTACAAATCAAGGAATTAACATAATATAATGGTCTAAATAGAAAGCCCCAAATTGAGCTACTAAGTTCAATAGACAAGTATCATAGCATGGATTGAAATCAATTGCATTTGCATTGGAAAGGCATGCATTAGCTAAGGGAACTTATAGGAATTGAATTAGGATCATATGCTAGTGATAAACATATACATTAGCACACTATATAACTCAATTTTAGACCAGAAGGCATGAAGTTAAGAAGAAAATCAAGGAATGCATATGCAAGGCTTGAAATGAGAGCATAGCATCAATGGACAAGGGAGAGAATCATAGGTTAAGCAAGAGTGGACACTTGGAGTGATGGTTGCAAGGTTGCAGCACCATCTCCAAGGTCTCAACAACTAAAGAGGGATAGAAAATAATAGAAAATAATAAAATAGAGAGTGGGAGTGATGAATCATACCTTGTAGTTGTTGATGGAGACAAGGAACAATGATTAGCAATGATTTGGGTGGAATCTTCTTCACAAATGCCTAGGAGGTGTTTTGGGAAGTTCTCCCCACGTTCTCAGGAGTGATAATGATTGGAATAGGGCTCAAAACACGAGGCTAGTATAAATAGAATAGGGAATATTCCAAAGAATCATTAACTTTGAGTCTGGGAAACTTTGGTCATGGTCTTTGGTCGATGGCATCGACCAAAACAGAATTCAACAGAAAATCAGAATTAGTTCAGCAACTTCGGGAAGGGATTTGGAGGGCTATACAGGGTCAAATTGAATGGGGTTTTCTTCTACAATTCAATCAAGAAGTTTAGTTTCGGGAAATACCTTCAGATTGTGCACGGGAGTCCATTAGTTACTTCAACTAATTCACTCTTCTTCGATGCGCAGATTCTCACTAAACACCGACAATGTACTCAAGTAAAGGGTATCATCGTCAATGTCCATGGGCTCAGACTCCGACTCATAATTATCAATCAAAAGGGTCCACAAGTCTCTTCTACCACCGCTTCGGGTCTTCGGACCTATAAACAAAAGTGGATCCGGGTTAAGGTCAGGGTTAGGATAGGGCTGGATTTTACATTCTCCCCCCCTTAAAAGAAATTTCGTCCTCGAAATTGAAAGCGTATCTGTGCTTCAAAAAAGATGAGGAAACTTCTCCTTCATGTCTTCTTCCATCTCCCATGAAGCTTCTTTCGGGGTGTGGTTCTTCCATCGAATCTTCACCAAAGGAATGGTGCGATTCCGCAACTGCTTGTCCTTTTTGTCTAGGATCTCGGCTGGTCCTTCATCGTAAGAAAGATCGGCACTAAGTCCTTCGGGTGCTTGCTGTAGTATGTGTTCCGGGTTCTCTATGTACTTTCAAAGCATCGAAACATGAAACACATTATGAACTCCAGCAAGAGATGGCGGCAAGGCCAAGTGGTATGCTACAGGTCCAACCTTCTCCAAAATCTCATAAGGTTCAATAAAGCGAGGGCTAAGCTTTCCTTTCACATTGAATCTCGTCACCCCTTTCATAGGTGATACTTTGAGGAAAACTTTCTCTCCAATAAGAAATTCCAAATCGGTTCTTCTCTTGTCGGCATAAGATTTCTGTCTAGACTGGGAAGACTTGATCCTTTCCCTAATCATGTCAATCATAGCACTTGTAGCTTCAATCATTTCTGGACCCAAGACCTTTCTTTCACCTGTCTCAGTCCAATACAAGGGCGTCCTACAAGTGTTACCATACAATGCTTTAAATGGACCCATGCCTATTGTTGCTCGATAACTGTTGTTATAGGCAAACTCAACCAAAGCTAAGTGTTCATCCCAATTTCCACCCATATCTACCACACAAGATCTAAGCATGTCTTCCAATATTTGAATTGTCCGCTTAGATTGTCCATCAGACTGTGGATGATGGGCTGTACTCAGATTCAATTGGGTTCCCAAGGCTTTCTGCAAACCATTCCAAAACCTTGAGGTGAACCTAGGATCACAGTCAGAAACAATACTCACAGGCACTCTGTGTAGACGAACTACATTTTCCACATAAAGCCTTGCTAGCCTATCCAAAGTGTAAGTGATTTTCATAGGGATAAAATGGGCTAATTTTGTCAACCTATCAACAATCACCCACACAGTGTCATTTCCCTTACTTGTCCAAGGCAAGATAGTCACGAAGTCTATTGAGATATCTTCCCACTTCCAACTAGGAATAGGAAGGGGTTGAAGCAATCCATACGGAGGTTGACGAACGGCTTTCACACGTTTACAAGTCTCACACTTGACAACAAAATCTTCAACATCAGCTTTCAAACCATTCCACCAAAAATGTTCCCTTAAGTCCTTGTACATCTTGGTACTTCCAGGGTGTACTGTAAAGATGGACTGGTGTGCTTCTTTCAATATTTCTTTCTTGATTTCATCAACAACAGGCACACAAAGTCTACCTCTAAACAATAAAGTACCATCCATAGATGTACTAAAAGCAGGTTCCATTTCTGAATTCAAAGCAATCTTCTCAGTCTTCTCTTTCAACTCTTGATCAGAACTCTGCAAAGCAACAATTCTGTCTCTAAGGGTGGATCTTGCCGTCATGGCATAAAGAACACAATCCGAACCCTCAGAGACCATTTCCAAACCAAACCTTTCCATCGACGACAACAAAGGCCGACTCAAAGCATTCAAGTTCAACTCCTTCCTTTGGCTTTTCCTACTAAGAGCATCCGCAACTACATTTGCTTTACCTGGGTGATACGGGATGTCACAATCATAGTCAGAGACCAATTCTAACCATCTTCTTTGTCTCATGTTCAGCTCCTTCTGGGTGAAGAAGTATTTCAAACTCTTATGATCTGTGAAGATAGCGATCTTCTCACCGTACAGGTAATGTCTCCAAATCTTCAAAGCAAAGACAACGGCGGCAAGCTATAAATCATGAGTGGGGTAGTTCCGCTCATAATCCTTCAATTGCCGAGAGGCATAAGCCACTACCTTACCATGTTGCATCAACATGCAACCCAAACCAATCTTGGAAGCATCAGTGTAGACTGTCAACCCACTGGAACTATCAGGTATAGTCAAAATCGGAGCATTTGTCAATCTAACTTTCAGCTCTTCGAAATTCTTCTCGCAAGCTTCGGTCCACACAAACTTCTCTTCTTTTCTAGTTAGCTTAGTCATGGGCGCAGCCAACCTAGAAAAGTTCTCAATAAATCTTCTATAGTATGCTGCCAATCCAAGGAAACTTCTTATCTCAGTCACGGTCTTCGGTCTTTCCCAATCAGCAACTGTTTGTACCTTCTCAGGATCCACACGAATACCTTTGGCTGAAACAACATGGTCGAGAAATACTACCCTTGAGAGCCAAAAGTCACACTTGCTAAAACTAGCATAGAGTTTCTTTTCTCTCAACCTTTGCAATGTGAAGTTCAGGTGCTTCACATGCTCTTCTTCATTATTCGAGTAGATCAAGATGTTGTCAATGAAAATGATTACAAACTTATCGAGCACATCATGAATTACTCGGTTCATGAGATCCATGAACACGGTAGGAGCATTAGTTAAGCCAAAAGGCATAACTCTAAATTCATAATGTCCATACCTTGTTCTAAACGTTGTCTTAAAGATGTCACTTGACCTCACTTTCAATTGATGATGTCCCGATCTCAAATCAATCTTCGAGAACACAGCCGTGCCTTTCAACTGATCGAAAAGATCATCAATCCGGGGAAGCGGGTATCTATTCTTGATTGTCAGCTTGTTCAACTCCCGGTAATCAATGCATAGACGCATGCTACCGTCCTTCTTCTTCACAAACAAGACTGGAGCTCCCTAAGGTGATACACTTGACTCCACAAAACCTCTCTCTAAGAGCTCATTCAGTTGTGTTTGCAACTCTTCTAGTTCGGTACGTGCCATTCTATATGGAGCTTTAGATACCGGAGCCGCTCCAGGAGTTAAGTCTATGGAAAACTCAACTTCCCTATCAGGGGACAATCCTGACAGATCATCTGGAAACACATCAGCAAATTCACAAGCAACTCTGACTTCTTCAAGTCTCTTCCCTACTTTGACCTTGCTTCCAGGTGAAGCACTTTCCACCAAAGCGTGGACTTGCATTAAAGCGGTCAAAGTCTTCTTGCTAACTCTTCCCTTTTCGCCTTGGAACTCGAAAACTGAATTTTCTTACTTTTGAAACTGGATCTTCTTCGAAGAGCACAATATTACAGCATTATAGGATGTCAACCAATCAATCCCAAGATTACATCAAATTCCTTCATATCAAAAAACAATAGATTTGCCTTCAGGTTCTTTCCACAAACTAACACAGGACAATCTTCTAACACTTTATCTAGTTTAACAGCAGACCCAATAGGGGTACTAATCGAAAAACAACTAGATAAACACCAGGGTGTCAGGTTAGTCTTCAAAGCAAAAGTAGATGAGATGAACGAATGAGATGCACCCATATCAAACAAAACGAATGCTGGAAATGAAGCAACTAATAATGTACCTGCAACAACATCATGGCAAGGATCCTGTTCAACACTAGATATGCTGAATACTGGGGCAGGGGCAAGAACAGGAGCACTTTTCATGACTGGAGCATAAGGTTGAGCAGGTTTCTTGGGGCAAAATCGAGCATAATGGCCTGTTTTCTTGCAAAAGAAGAAAGTACAATCTTTCTGTCCAACAGGAGCCACAACAGGGGGAGGTCACTGAAATGCAGGTCTAGGATTCAGCATGTCACACCCCACCCAGCCGGATCCGGCCATACCCAAATACCCGTGGGGGTGATACACCGCAGGACCTAGGTTCAGTGACAAATCCATACAACACAGGATATAGCATAATTAAAATGACAAGAATAAATCAAGTTCTAATAATAAGTTATTAAATCTGGATTATCAAAAGGTTACAATCATCCATTATCTAAAGTTAATCAAAATGGACATTAGAGTTTGAAGGAAGCATAGATTGTCATAGCGGAATTTAAACTAAACTGATTCCCTAATGGAATCCAAGCTCATAAGAACAGTCTTTGCATGGGCATGAAGCTCCATGCAAGTCTACATCTTCTTCAGTCACTCCTTCAAGAAAGCCTGTTGGTGACGAATCCTCCACATGGAAGGAGTCCTCATAACCTGCAGAATATTCTAATAGAAATAGACATATAAAAAGGAATAAGTTCAATAAAACTCAGTGAGGTCAACTCAACATCTTACCATACATTCGTCCACAAGATTCCACATTATATCATGCATTCGTACATAAGATTCCATATCATATCATGCATTCGTACACAAGATCCCACACCACACACATAGCTTGAGTATCGATAATGTAATTAATGATAGTGATATGATGTATGAATGATTCTGATATTATGCTCCTAACTCTATCATGAGGTCTCTATGGTAGACACGCATTAAGTTTGTACACCAATCTCCTTTGGGCGGTCTCAGTCACTCTCCCTCAACAAGAGACGTCTATTGGGTTCTCCGCGGTTGTTGGGTAAAGTCCTGTCAAGCCATGGTTGGGATATAGGTCACCACTCTCTCACATCACCGTTTGGTATGAGATTGGCGCGTGTCAAGGATAATCCTAGCCATTGCAAAGTCATACGGTCTCGTACTACATATGGTCAAGATATCTCCCCTCATGCCTAGTGCCCTTTTGGTTCAATACCTTTCCACCTATGAATGAAATCCTCAATGGGAGGCATCTGTTGGATCCCATTCCTTAACCTAGTGGTCATCCACATATAATGGACAGGATGCTCTCCATGTCCTCTCACGAATCATTTCACCGGTCTTGAGCGCCCAGGAGCCCTTATCTATTATATGCAACCCTACCTCTCTATGATGATAGTGGGCCTGCTTGACGCTCAGGACCCAGCCACTAACATCACGAGTTAACCCGCTTCAATACCCCTGCTGGAAGGGTAGTAGTACTCATGAGGTTACCTAACCAAACACTTTTAGACACTTAGCATTCATGTACTTAAGTCTAGATGCATACTCATGTAAGTTCACTAGGGTAATGGGCGAACCCACAACCCTAGTTTGAAACATAAAATAATAAGAGTAATTTAATTCAACATCATCCATATATCTTCATATCAATAATTTAGAATTTGAAAATAAAAGAAAACACTCAATCCATTCAATCTCATCCATTTCATACATTCTCATATTGTTTTCAAAGAATATTGAAAATAGAAGCAAAGATACTTGCTTACCTTTCATTCGTGCAAAGTCACACACATAATCACAAGATAATAAATATTAAAGCAAGGTAAGGTTGAGTATATTCCTCACCTTTTTAGTTAGCATAAGCTCTCCAAAGTTCCACAAAATCACACTTATGAGTTGGTGATTATAATCAAAATAAACCTAATCATGTAAGAGGATCATTAGACATAAATTATAAGTCAATTGGGTTTTAATAAAGTTCCCAAAATCACACAACAAAAGCCTAATCTGCCAACTAGTTTCGAACCCACCTTTCTCAACCTAGTTTCGGCGAAAATCAAATTTCACCATCGATTCGAAGTCGAATCGAAATGAAACTTTGGGAATGCCTATTTGGAAGAAAAAGGGTTCTAATGGTACCTTCAATTTGATCTAATTCCATTTCAATAAAAAAGCCCCAAAATTTGGCTCTCGCGAATGCTCTCGGCTGGGTTTGAGAGCCAAAATGCAAAATTGTTTGCAACGACTCGCACAAATCACTTACAAACCAAAGGGAAACATAAATGAAACTATTTGCAAGCATTCAAAACACCTATCATGTTACAACTACTCAAATCCAACATTTATTGCGAAGAACTACTCCTAAAACTAAGCCCAAAGAAGAGGGTTTGATGATTCTTATCTTTCCTAAAGTTTCCGCAATGATCCAGGTGTTGGCACGCGTCCAAATGGTTAGGAACCTTCCTCTCCCTTGGTTTCACCTCCTCCTTGAGCCTCAGCCTCGTACTAGCAACATAAAATGCGAGTATGAGTGAAAGAGAGCTTCAAAATAGGGTTTTAAAGGGTAAAACCCGATTCGGCCCCGAACTAGGCTGGGGGTGGTCGACCGACCGTTCAACCTTAGTTTTGGACAACCTGAGCATAACCTTCCAGAGGTAAGATTGTGAGGTATGCATTGATAGAAGGCCACAGTCCCTTGAAAAACTTTTTTGCCTTTGCATCATCGGACTTGATGGATTCGGGGGCGAAGAAGAAAAGTTCTTCAATCCTTTGCTGATACTCAAGCACAGACAAGGTACCTTGCACTAAAGCCATGAACTTGGCTTCTTTGGCATCTTTTACGGCTTCCGGAAAGTAATTCTTTGCAAAAAGCTTCCTTAAACTTCTCCCAAGAGACAACACCGACATTAAGATTCTTGAGGATGGGCAAGGTGGAGGTCCACCATGCATCAGCTTCATGCTGAAGCTTCTGCTCGGCAAATAACACTTTTTGTGCATCAGAACATTGCAAATGTCTAAAAACTTTCTCCAATTCTCGAAGCCACTTGTTTGGAAAGAGGGTGTCCTTTGTTATTCCAGTGAATGTAGGTACTTGTAACTTTAGGAAACTTTCCATCAAACGGGTGTGGGGTGTCCCGATGAATCTTTCTACAAGAGGGGCTGCAACACTTGAAGTCCAAATTCCGGCACATTTCTCATTGTGAAGGGTGGAAAAACCAGCCATCATCTGGTTAAATTGAGCAGCCTGCTGTTGCATCATGTTGGTCATGACGTTGGCGTTATCCTTAAAACTTCCGATATCGGGGGCACCAGGAATGCCATTCGTGGTGTGGCTATCTTCCTAAGTTTTCTGGTGTGAAATCTAGCCCAAACCTAACTAGGAGACCCTAACTGCTTTGAGATAAAGAATGACTTGTTTGATGTTAGACCTTAATATTAGACCTTGATTTCAGTGTTTTTATCTTTGAAAGCTTTAGGAGGTTATGTCCGACCTTTTCCTTAGAGTAGATCCAATGTCGAAGTGAAGGAAGAAGTCCTTGTGGGCCCTCTTTATGGAAGACATGGTGTTTGACCCGAAACCCACGGACATTGACGATGATACCCCTTACTTGGGTACATTGTTGGTGTTTAGTGAAAACCTGCGCACCGAAGAGGGGTGAATTATTTGAAGTACCAAATGAACTCTCGTGGTCAATCCGAAGATATTTCCCAAAACTAGACTTCTTGATGGACTTGTAGGAGAAAACCACACTCAATTTGACCCCGTATAGCCCTCCGGATCCCTGTCTGAAGTTGCTGAACTATTTCTCGATTTTTTGTTGAAACCTGTTTTGGTCGATCCTCTTTGGTCGATGCCATCAACCAAAGTTGCCCAGATTCGAGTAAAATATGCTTTTGGAATATTCTCTCATCTATATATGCTAGCCTTGTGTTTTGAGCCCTATTACACTCATTTAGAACTGAGAACTAGAGTGGAGCTTCCCAAGGCACTATCTTGGTATTTGTGAAGGATTCTTGCCCCCAATCATTGCAATCATTGTCTCTCTTCTCCAACTATCATCTTCTAAGGTATGATTCTCTCTCTTGCTCTCTATCCTACCCACTTCTCTTCTTCTTTTTACTGATGAGACCATGGCCAAGGTGCTGCAACCTTGCAAACACCTTGCCATGAATGCCTCTTCTCATTTATACTTGCTTTTCCTTCATTCTTGCTATGCCTCACTTGCATCTTGATCCTTGCATATGCATTACCATGATTCTTTGCTTAACAACTTGAGTTCTTATACTAGACTGAAATATGGAGTATGATTAGCCTAATTCTGGCTTGCAAATGATTGTAATCTTGTTCCTAACCCATTCCTCAACTAATTCTCTAGCTTCCCTTTCAATTATATCGATTCTCATGAATGCTAGGATTCTTGTCTTTAGAACATAGGACTTCAATTTGGGGGGGGGTTTCATTTGGACCATTGGATTGTGATAATACTTGCTAGGTAGTGTTCTTACATTATTATTAATCATCCCCCCAAGTTCCGGATCGATCCGAACCGCGGAAGACCAATTTCGGACCAAAATCCCCAAAACCCATTATGTAGCCTCGAAGACAATTTTGGTCGATCCTCTTTGGTCGATGCCATCGACCAAAGACCTTCGACCAAACTTGTTGCTGACAGCAACCTTTCTCCGTTTTGACCCGTTCGACCTCCGATCTTCTCGGTTTCTTCTCTAATCTCTTATTTATGTTTGTTTAGGGTCTTAACACTATTATTGGATAATTCCTTTTTGACTCTTGGATCGTCATCTACTCAACTTAAGGTAAGGATGGTTATCGCCATAAATACATAGGCTATGTGCTTATGTCTTGATGCTCATAACTTAGTGAACATAGCCTCTTAATTGCTTTTGAATATTATAGGACGGCTATACATGTTTTAGAATAGTAGTATTGTTATTTCATATACTCTTGTCATAATGATTTATTATTCTTGCTACTTGTATATATGATGGATCATTTCGATGTTATGATTTAACTTCTATCATGATGATGTATCAAATGTATGCGATATGATGGACTTGAGTATGTGATTGCTTAGGTATAACTTGGGATTGGGGAGTGTCATATTGACGCTTCTGTCCTTGGGCATCGGAGGGAATAGTATGGGATGTTCTCCAAAGATGCCTATCAACACTTTCCCGGGTTATTGGATGACATACATAGTATTGTCTAGTTGTTTGGCTAGGATGTCCCTGTCGTATTAGACCCGAATCGAAAGGGCATTGAGACAGAACGACTCGTGGTAGAAGTGGGGATTTGTGGGCACTCAAGACCGGTGAAATGATCCATGAGAGGTCATAAATCTCATTGTGGGAGCCATTTATTGGTAGGGTTGCAAATGGATAGACTTGGGCTTACGGGCACTCGAGGATCGGTGGGTCATATCCGTGAGGGGACGTGAGAGCTTCCCGTCTACTATTTGTGGATGACCAATAGGGTTGATGAGTCTAGTGGGTAATATCCGTGACTCTAGTGTGAAGGATACTGGAAAGGATCCCAGGATGGGAGGAATGGACGTATCTGGATTTGATATGATATGACTAAGTAGATGACTTGCATTGGGCTAGGCTTTACCGTGACATGCGCCAATACTTAGACCAAATGTGATGTGAGAGAGCGGTGACCGAAACCCCAACCATGGATTTGTTCGAGAGGGATGCAGGACCCAATTCCCCTCGGTAATTGAGTGATTGAGACTTATCTAAAGAAGTATGGTGCTATGACTTAAAGCATGTCTACCTTAGAGACTAGCATTCATAGAGTTAGAATCATACTTGCATCATGTGTCACATCATGTGTCATATCATATGGCATCATGTTATGGTTTGTATCATATGGCGTATGTTTTATGGAATAACTGCCTTGTTGAGTTCTTTTGAACTCACTCCTTTTTGCAACATCTTTGTTGGACTCTATTGCAGGTACTACTACTATCGACTTTGACAATCAACACTCTAAAGACCAAGTTGATGACTTGTACCCCTCTGGTCACAGTGTACAAGTTGGTAAAGACTAGTAGTCCGAGATTGGGACTCATCTGGAGCAGCTCAGTTTTGCACTTAGGTGTTAGGGATGGGATATTGTCTCATTCCCTTTTTAGTCTTTTTTTTTTTATTCGTTGAGACCGTAGTTTAGTTTGTTCCCTTGGGAATCGGTTGTAAATCCTTATTTTAGTCTATCCACCTTCCGCTATTATTATAGGGTGGGTTTCCCCCTCCTTTTCACACTTTGACTATATATCTTATTTGTATCTTTTATGCACTCTGATGTTCTTTGTGATCCTTCCTTGACTTTTATTATTAAATTATTTGAATACAAAGAATTATTCTTGCTTTTGATTATATTATTGTGCTAAGTGACTATGATCATTCCTAAACTTGATCGGCAGGACCGTGTTTCACTCCCCCAGGTAATCCAGATAGGGTACCCCCTTGGTGGATTTTAGGGTGGGATGTGACAGCTGGTCGAGGCCCCCAGCAAGTGTTTCCTCGTTCCCGGCACTACTGGAACCAATGAAACGGTTTCTAAGAAAGACCATTCTGCAAAAATCAAAGATAAGGACACCAAAATTCAAATATGTCAAAAACAACTTGATCAATGATTAGGATATTCAAATCATGGTTAAAATTATCAATATAGCAAGCAAATAAATCAACATTGGTCAAAATCCAAAGAAATCCAATCACAAATAAAAAATTTCCAAAAACAGCCCAAGGCAGCAAAATGACCTATTTTGGTCGATGCTCCTTGGTCGATGGCATCGACCAAAGAGGATCGACCAAAATAAGTTCTACGCGAAAAATCAGATTAAAGGGCCCACTTCCTCATTTCTCACATTTCCATTTCGAGTTTGGCTCTAGGGAAAATGACTCTCTGGGGTTCCTAAGGGTTTCAAGGCTTGATTCAAGGCTCCAACAACACTTACAAGTCTCCCTTGATCATCTACACAAGTAAGTTCTCTTTCTTCTTCTCTTTTCTTGCAAATCTCATTTACCATTGATATGTTTCTCTTCAAAACTGAATAATGCTTATTGCTAATGGTTAGAATCATGCTTAGGGATGTTTAGAAACATGTTCCCATTAGTTTCCAAGCAAGACCAAGCTTAAAACACAAGATTGCACACACTTTGGTTCCAAAATCACTATTCATCTCACAAAAATCCAACTTTGCAAAAACTTGTCCCATTTTCAAACCAAAATGAATTTTAACATGAAACAAATTTCTGCATGACTGATTCACTATGGGGAAGGTGTTCCCACTTTCCGTTTGGTCAAATTCCAATTTTCAAAAATTCACAAACGCAAGCCCAAAGAGGAACTTTCTCTCTCCTACTTGCTGAATTTTCACCTTGAAGATGTCAAAATGATTGATTTTCACCAAACGAAGTGTTCCAGCATGTTTATCCTAGTCTTATGCGCATGTTAGTATGTTCGAATCGCAATTTTACTAAAATTGAAATTTTCGAAAATTTACGAAATGCCCTTCATCTATCGAATACACACAGGGATTAATCCAAATGAAATTTCTTCTTTGTTTCAACAAATTCACTATGCCTAGAGGAGGGCGACGAGCTGACAGGGGTTGAGGACACGTTCCACAATCGGAGGTTACAAACGAGGAGCATTTCACCACTCCTATGGCCGAGTTTCTATTTGAGTACTACTTCCACGACATACCGATAGAGCATGGACGATTGGTTGTCTTGGATGACCTAGAGACATTTCACATAGGAGAGAGACTGGAGGCTATGGATTGGCTACACTTGCACACCACGGCATATCCGGTCTATCCAGATCTCGTCAGGTACTTCTATAGTAACCTGACTTACCACTTCGAGGATGACCCAAGAGATGGTTTTAGGATCGTCATGGAGTCTATGGTCGGGGAAACATAGATCAGTTTCACTACTAGAACACTGTCTAGCATCTTGGATGTCCCGAACATACCGAATTCCTGCGTTGGATTCCCGTTGGTACAGACATCACTGAGGCTCTTCTTCCATACGAGACACACGAGGTATGCATGACTCTATGGGATGACATTGGCTGTTATATGCCCCGGAGTGGCACTGCGATGCGTCCTTCAACTCGGGTTATCGCTTGCATCGTTGGGCGAAACATCCTTCTGAAGGCAAGGCACCACAGCAAGGTGTCAGCGTTGGAGGCATTGGTTATCTACAGCATGTACACTAGAGTGCAGATAGACTTAGCCTACATTATACATAATGTCATGATAGATCGAGTTGAGTTTCCCGGGGATAGGAAGTTGGCTTTTGGTCGACTCTTGACACACATTTTTGAGCACTTTGATGTGGACTTGGAGGATACGCCAGTGATTCAGGGCCAAAACATAGGTGAGGACATCGGCTCATGGTTGATCAGGAAGATGGGGCTCCACAATGCCGCCAGATCAGAGGTTGAGGGTGACACCGATGAGGCATCAGGGGATGATGACTCAGAGGATGAGGATACCGATGACGATGATGATGATGATAGTGATGATGATGATGATGATGAGCATGGGGATGATGATTATTAGAGAGATGATGATCGGGGTCAGGATGAGATTTCGAGGCACGAGGAGATTCCTACTCCGCGATGGTCGATCCTCTTTGGTCGATGCCATCGACCAAAGACAATCGACCAAAGTTGTGGCTGACGGCAACCTTAGCCAGTTTTGACCCGTTCGACATCCGATCTTCCCGATTTCTTCTCTAACTTCTTATTTATGTTTGTTTAGGGTCTTGCCTAGGTATAACTTGGGATTGGGGAGTGTCCTATTGATGCTTCTGTCCTTGGGCATCGGAGGGAATAGTATGGGATGTTCTCTGAAGGTGCTTATTGACACTTTCCCGGGTTATTGGATGACATACATAGGATTGTCTAGTTATGTGGCTAGGATTGTCCTTGTCGTGTCAGACCCGAATCGGAAGGGCATTGAGACCGAACGACCCGTGGTAGTGTATGGTTTGATGGGCGCTCAAGACCGGTAACCAACCCAAGAGAGGACATAAACCATGCTACGGATACCCGAAAGGGGCCATTTATTGGTAGGGTTGCAAATAGCTAGACTTGGGCTCACAGGCGCTCAAGACCGGTAACCAACCCCTGAGAGCACGTGAGAGCTTCCCGTTTACTATTTGTGGATGACCAATAGGGGTGATGACTCCGTAATCTAGGATTACGCTGACTCTAGTGTGAAGGATACCAGAAAGGATCGCCGGGGGTGAGGAATGGACGTATCTGGATCTAAGTTGATACGACTGAGTAGATGACTTGCATTGGGCTAGGCTTTACCATGACATGCGCCAATACTTATACCAAATGGTGATGTGAGAGTGTGAAATCCAGCCCAAACCTAGCTCGGGGCACCCTATTTATTTTGGGTGAAGAAATACTTGTGTAATATTAGACCTTGATGTTAGACCGTGATTTCTGTGTTTTTATCTTTGAAAGCCGTAGGAGGCTATGTTCGACCTTTTCCTTAGTGTAGATCCATGTCCCGAAATGATGGGAGTTGTCCTCGTGGGCCCTCTTTATGGAAGACATGGTGTTTGACCCGAAGTGGGGGAAATAGAGACTTGTGGACCCTTTTGATTAATGATTTGGTGTCGGAGCTCAAGCCCTTGGACATTGTCGATAATGCCCCTCACTTGAGAGCATTGTCAATGTTAGTTTTGAATCTGCAGCCTGAAGAAGGTGAGCTTAGTTGGTGGACCTAATGAACTCCCATGCCTGATACAAATGAATTTTCCAAAACTAGACTTCTTGATGGACTTGTAGAAGAAAACCCCACTCAATTTGACCTTTTATAGCCTTCCGAATCCCTGTCCGAAGTTGTTGAACTATGTCTGACCAATCCTGCCTGCGCATCGAAGAAGATTGAATTAGTTGAAGTACCTAATGAGCTCCAATGCTTGATCCGAAGGTATTTCTGGAAACTAGACTTCTTGATTGACTTGTAGAAGAAAACCTCACTCAATTTGACCCAGTATAGCCCTCCGAATCCCTGTCTGATGTTTCTGTTCATGTCTTGGTCGACTGCTTGCTTGGTCGACTGACAGTCAACTAGCCAGTCGACCAAGAGTAATGGAATTCTAATATTCACTAAATCACTACCCATTTTGCCCCTACCTTTTTGGAACTCGTGAATGAGGACCTAAACTAAGCTTTGGCACTCCAGAGAACGAGGTTGGACACTCTCTTGGGCTTTTCTTGGTGTTTTTGAAGATCTTTGACTCCAATCATTTGTATTGCACCTTAATCATCAACTCAATGTATGATTTCTTCTATTCTTCTTCTAATCTATTCATTTTTCTATCATTTGATGATCTTGAAACCATGGCTGAAGTGCTGCAACCTTGCAAACACTTAACCATGAGTTTCCCCCTTTCAATTCCTTGATCCTTCCCCACTCATGCTATGTTATGATTCAATTGAGATTAATTGCACTCCATCACTTTGATCATCTTCAATATTAATATATTTTGATTCAATCTGATATGTAGATGCATGTTAAGCTTAGACTATATTGAAATTAAGACTCTAACTCAATTCTTATCCTTTATTTGATTGATTCCTACCATCCTTTACAATTTCTATAAATTCCATTTTGAGTCTTGAGGATTACCATAGAGAACCTAATATTTCGAATTGGGCATTTTTTTATTGAACCGTTGGATCATCATGAAAATTGGTGTGTAATATCCTCTTACTGTTATAAGCATGCCCTCCAAATTTCATGTCAATCGGAGCAGTGGAAGGGTAACTTCTGAGCACGTTTCCATTACTGCCCAGAAGTTAACAAGTCTTGGTCGATTGCTTGGTCGACTGACAGTCAACCAAGCCAGTCAACCAAGAGTTGTTAATGCCCTGTACTCAGCCGAATTTATCCGTTGAACCCTGATTTGAATGTTTTCTTTTTTGATGTTGCTTGTGTGTTATTTAGGGTAACAACACTGACTTTGGAACCATTCTTGGTGATCCTTGAATTTAATTACAACTTGATTAAGGTAAGGACAATCATTAACTTAAGTATGTTAATTATACCAACATGCTTACATTATGAGAACTTATTGGTTATGATCATATGAGAAATCCTTTACTATACATGATTATTATGTATTTCCTTATCAGTAATAGAATGTATGTATCATTCAGAATATCATGTTCAGTCTTACTTTATGATTCATGTATGATCAATCATGTTATGATATGTAATTGTTTATATGACGAATCATTGATTTACTATGATATGATGAGATTGAGATTGTGATTGACTACGTATGACTTGGGATTGAGAGGTGTCCTTTCGACACTTCTGTCCTTGGGCATTGGAGGGAGTAGTATGGGATATTCCCCGAAGGTGTCCATCGACGTTTTCCCGGGTTATTGGATGACATGTATAGGATTGTCTAGGTGTATGGTTAGGATTTTCCCTTGTTGTATCAGACCTGAATCGGAAGGGTATTGAGACCGAACGACCCGTGGTAGAATATGTCACATCCTCCCAGCCGGTACCCTATCTGGCATACCCGAGAGTGTGATCCACAGCCCGAAGATCAGGTATCGAGTAATCAACCTCCCACATAAACAATAACATAATCATGAACAATAATAATAAAAGTGCGGAAGATAAACCATAGATCCAAATAAGGAAAGAATGAATCATATATAAATCAGAGTACTAGATATAATCAGAGTGTCTAAAACAGATAAGTAAAGTGAGGCAAAATCCCACTCTACAACCAACGGAAAAGTAGTTCTAAAAGAGAATAAGCAAGACATAATCTAATCCCAGTAGCAAGTACAATGGGTAACTAAATTGTTCTCCACTTTATAGACAACATCCCTATAAGTATAAATCTCATAAACAGCACAAGGGCGCTTCCACTCAATGGTCGGACTAAGCATCGTACGGAGCATAACCACTCGCGGGATCTTCAGTGTAATTGTTGTAACCGCAATCACCTTCATGGAGATATGCCTCTTCTCCTTGCGCTTCTTCATAGGGGCCGTCATAATACTCAGTACCTGCAGAATAGTCTAACAAACATTGTACAATAAAGGAATGAGTTTCAAAGAAACTCAGTAAGGCAGTTAAATCCATAATAACATAAATGGTAGGATTTCAGAACAAACATAAATGCAATATGGTATGAGACAAACAATGAATGAATGAATCTAACTCTACATATGCTGGTCTCTATTGGCAGACATGCTTTAAGTCATAGCACCGTACTTCTTTAGGAAGGTCTCAATCACTCATCATCAGTTGGTAATGGGTCCGGCATCCCTCGGGACATTCCATGGCTGGGGGTATAGGTCACCACTCTCTCACATCACCATTGGTCTAAGTACCGGTGCATGTCAGGGTAAAGCCTAGTCAAATGCAAGTCTTCTACTTAGTTACATCAAGTCAGATCCAGATACGTCCATTCCTCGTCCCTGACAATCCTTTCCGGTATCCTTCACACTAGAGTCCTCATAGTCCCTGACTACGGACTCATCAACCCTATTGATCATCCACATATGGTAAACGGGAAGCTCTCACGTCCTCTCACGGGTTGGTTACCGGTCTTGAGCGCCCGTGAGCCCAAGTCTAACCATATGCAACCCTACCAATAAATGACCCCCACAATGTGATTCCTGTCCTCTCAAGGGTTGGTTACCGGTCTTGAGCGCCCATGAATCCCCATTGCTACCACGGGTCGTTCGGTCTCAATACCCCTCCGATTAGGGTCTGACATAACGGGACATCCTAGCCAAACACTACTAGACAGTCCTAGATATGTCATCCAACAGTTTAGGAAGGTGTCCAGAGGGCATCTCCGGAAACATCCCATAATATTCCCGTAGTAGTCCAAGGACAGAAGTGTCAAAAGGACACCTCTCCTTTCCAAACCATACTTAAGCATACACATGCATCAATTCATATCATCACATATATGGTAACTTCATATATGGAAAGAAATCAATAATTACAATCACTTTGTATATAATTGATAAGTAAATCATACATGAGTCAATTCAATATGAATAAGTAATGCTACTGATATCAAGATAGTACCACAGTAGTATAACATTATAAGAATCTAATTAGAGAAATAAATTAACAAGATTCAAATATAGAAACTAAGGTATGCAATTTATGTTGTTAAAGAAGTAACCATCCTTACCTTTTATAACTCACAAAGGAATCCTAAGAAATCAAGTAAGATCTTGGCAAACTTGAGAAGAAGGTCCTAAACAAGTGTATACAACATATTAGGAAAGATCCCTAACAGAAAAGATACCAAAACATCCAACACGGACCAATTCTGGAGTTCTTTGTACTCATTGGTCGACTGGTCCGATCGACCAATGCAGACGATAGCCTAAAAAAACAGAGTTTTAAGATATAAAATCCGAATTTGGTGGTTCAAAAGGGTACTAATCAAGGGGTAAACTACATCAGTAGTATCCTAACATATAGGGGACCTCAAAACACTAATCGAATCAAGCCATCAAGATCCAAATTAGGAAACAAAAAGTTACCATAATTAGCTCAACCATGGATCTTGAAGAATTCAAGATAGAAATCAAAGACAAGAACAATAGGAGAATGGATCATTGCTTCAGGTAAAGGTATCATGAAAAGCATACTTAGATCTTCAAGGAAATAGGCTTAAAAGCATAAATCTAAATAAGGAAACAAAACCTACCATATATGTAACCATCATGATTCATGAAGAGAACATGGTATGGTAGAAGAGAAACAACTAGAGATTGATAGATCATGGATCATGAAAAGAAAACACAGCAATAGACTACTAACATGATCAGTATAGTAGATCTAAGAAGATTAGAATTCAAATCAAAAGATGAACAAAGACAAGATCATGGTTTGATCATGATTCCTTCAAAAGCTTGCAATGATCATGGCTAAGAGCATTGCATTAGCCATTAATCCTTAGGATGATCATGAGAGACAAGTCCAGAGATGTTTGCAACAGAGAATGCAGCATCTTCTCTACTGTCTCAACTCAAAAAGGAAAGAAAAATAGAGATGGAGGAGAAGAAGAGAGTGTAGACATACCTTTGATGCAAAAGGAAGAGTTTTGACGAAGATCCGTCAAGAAAATCACCAAGGATGCAAGGGAGATGACTTGCAGAGGTCTTTGGTTCGTTCCAAAGAGTTTGGAGGCAGCAAATATGAAGTAGACTCGAGATTGGACTTAAATAGAGCAAGCAAGACCTAATTGCCAAAGACAACACCCATTGGTCGAGTGGATTGGTCGACTGGTCCAGTCGACCAATCAGTCGACCAATGCAGACAGCAATTCCAAAACAGGGAATTGAAGGCCCAAATCAAATCCAATCATAAAGGGGTTTTGCACACATATCAAGTGACTTACCTAATAGGTAGAAATGCCTTCAAACCAAGATAGAGAGCACTCCAAGTCCATCAACTAATCCAATCTTCATCAAGATTCAGTTTCCATAAATAGAACTTCATCATCAACTCTCATGGATTCAAAGCCAGACACCAAGTCCTCCACTGGGATGGCCCAAAGCTGACTTCTTACATTACTTCGGGTCACTGGACCTACAAATAACAAGGTTTCCGGGTCAAGGTTAGGGCTGGGTTTTACAGAATATGGTTGAAGGGCGCTCAAGACTGGTACCCACTCCATGAGAGGACTTGAACTATATTGCGGATACCCGAAAGGGGCCATTTATTGGTAAGGTTGCATATGGATAGACTTGGGCTCACGGGCACTCAAGACCGGTAACCAACCAGTGAGAGGACGTGAGAGCTTCCCGTTTACTATATGTGGATGACCAATAGGGTTGATGAGTCCGTAATCCAGGATTACGCTGACTCTAGTGTGAAGGATACCGGAAAGAATCGCCGGGGGCGAGGAATGGATGTATCTGGATCTGACATGATATGACTGAGTAGATGACTTGCATTGGGCTAGGTTCTACTGTGACATGCGCGAATACTTATGCCAAACGGTGACGTGAGAGAGTGGTGACTAAATCCCCAACCATGGTTTTGAGATGACTTTACCGAACTTCCCCGGGCAAACCCAAGATATCTTATGATTGAGGGGGAGTGACTGACGACCCAAAGAAGTATGGTGCCATGACTTAAAGCATGTCTACCCTAGAGACTAGCATACTTAAGATTAGAATCATCATTCATCATTGTCTCATATCATATTGCATCATATTTTGACTTGTGTTGATTGAACTGTGGATTATGAAACGACTTGCCTTGCTGAGTTCTTTTTGAACTCATTCCTTTGTGCAACTTGTTAGATTACACTGTAGGTATAGAAGACCTTGATGGCACGTCCTATGACCCGAGCTATGATCCTGCATACTACCCTTCGGGTGATGGCTACGCGGAGAGTCAGGATTGCCATACCGAGGAGGATTATAGTGCGTACCAAGGTTAGCCCCACATTAGTGAGGGAGCGGCCACGTTGGGTTTACTTTATCCATACTTTCGAAGAGGACATCATTAGGATAGAGGAAACCTATGTGTAGGCCCCATTTCTCTGGATGACTGTAATCATTGGAATCTTTTCTCTCCAGTCTTTATGGATTTGATTATGATACTGTTTGTAACTAAACTTGATTTACTACTGCTTCCGCTATTTGTGAAGGAGTGACTTCTGATCACTCCTTCTCTTTGAGATGTTATCACTTTGAAGTTGATACTTAAATGATTCCGCACTCTGATTTCCTATTTTGTCTTATTCATTTGATCTATCTATTAGTTCTTTATACATTGATTATATTGTTCATGATTATGTTATCGTGTATGTGGGAGGCATGGCCGCTCGATCTGGATCTTCGGGCTGTGGATCACATCCCGGGTATGCCAGATAGGATACTGGCTAGGTGGATGTGACAGAGAGAGCGGTGACTGATTCCCCTACCATGGTTTGAGAGGACTTTACCCAATTACTACGGCATTCCCAAGATACGGAATGGGTTGAGGGAGAGTGACTGACTACCCAAAGAAGTATGGTGCTATGACTTATAGCATGTCTACCATAGAGACTAGCATGCATAGAGTTAAAATCATATTTGCATCATATGTCTCATATCACATTGCATTATGTTATGATTTGTATCTGTATGATTTTAAATTATGGAATAACTTACCTTGCTGAGTTCTTTGAACTCATTCCTTTTGTGCAAATGTTGTTAGATTATTCTGCAGGTATTGAAGACTCTAATGGCTTATTCTACGAGACAAAATTTGATTCCTCATACTACTTTCCAGGTGGTACCTACGTTGAGGATCAAAGTTATGGTGCCGAAGAGGATTCTTCTGCGTACCAGGGTTAGCCCCACCATTGTGGGGGAGCGACCGAGCTGGGCTTTCTTCATCCACACCTTTGAGGAGACGATCATTAGGATAGAAGAAACCCTTGTCTAGTGCCCGATTTCCCAGGTTTATTGGGGAACATTTGGATATGTAATTAACTTTCTCTGGATTACTTTTAAACTTGGGATTGTAACTAACTTGATTATTACTACATTTCCGCTGCTTAGAGAGAGTGATTTTCACTTATTCTCTCATCCTTATGATTTCACTTACACATTTGATATTATCTATTTCCGCACTCTGATTAGTTGAAATCTTATCTTATTCATGATATCTATTATTTGTTGCTTTTACCTTGATTATTATTGTTCATGATTGTGTTATCGCGTATGTGGGAGGCATGGTCCCTCGATGCTTGATCCTTGGACTGTGGATCACATTCCCGGGTATGCCAGATAGGGTATCGGCTGGGTGGATGTGACAAGAGTCGCCCTTACCGGCACTAAGTTTAGGAGGAATTTCAGGAAAAAACCCTACCACTTTCCATTACTAAAGTCAGGTTGTGGTTTTTAACAAGAAAATGAAACCTGGAGACGAAAATAAAGATCACAAAAGAGTCAGTAGACTTACTGAATCACTGAAGCAGAATGCTCGAGAGTGAGAAGATTGTTAGAGCGCGAAGAAGACGATGAGGTTTCAAACTTCCAGACAAGGAGAATGAAACCTACGAAGACAACAAACCCCTTTTAAGCACTTGCATGAGTGATCGAGGACGTGTACGATCGAGATGGACTCAATATCAATGATCGAGATTTAGAGACGGTTTGAAAGTTTGAACTCACGAATCAAAAACAGGCGTTTAGAAACCGTTGTTTTGATTTTGTGAGCAACGATAGTTTTAGTTGCGAGGGACGCGTGGCGTCACCCCCACAAAAAGTGAAAATACTCATAATGCTCGAGGAAAAAGGGATACAGCTGCATTAAATGTGATACAACATTTAATGGGTTGGGGATTATGCAAAACTATTGTTCGACAGATTACCCAGTTAAAAACCAAGCCCTCGGGATCGTCTGAACGCTTGGTCTGGGGGGCTCGTGATATGGAGAAAATATAACCAAACTTGGTTCAACCTTGGTTCGATCCTCGACGCCGGTTGGGACGAAAGGAATCGACTCGCTTCCAAGCGAGCCGGATCCAGGAGATAACTTGTTGAGGAAGAAAACTAACTCAATCACAAGCACGCCCTAATCCGCTACGATCGGAATGGACTAATCGTCAAAGAGATAGGTAGCAGCATTTGGCGGCTGTTACTTATCGCTATTATATGGATAACTACCATATAACGATCGTATCATCAAATGAGTCATCTACTAGTCTAACCTAGTAGGGATCTATCACTCAACGGATCTATCCGTTAAGATCTGACGACTATCCGAAAAAGGCTCAAATACATCCTGTCACATCCCGCCCTAAATCCACTCGGGGGTACCCAATCTTGGGTTACTCGGGAGTGATCCACAGCCCAAAAGATCCAGTTTAGGAATGATCATATCCACTTATCACAATACTATAATCAAAAGCAAGAACAATATATAGTATTCAAGTAATCTAATAATAAAGGTTAAGAAATGATCACAGAAGGATTACAAAGAACATCAGAGTGCGGAAATGATTCAAATAGGGTAAATAGTCAAGTATGAAAAGGAGGGAGGAAACCCGTCCTATAATATTAGCGGAAGGTAGATCGATTTAAAATTTAGGTTTACAACCGGTTCCCAAAATGACAAGGGAACAAACTAAACTACTGTCTCGACGAATCAAATAAAATGTTAAAAGAAAATGGGACGATATCCCAATACTTGCACACAAGTGCAAGGGCCGAACTGCTCCAGATAAGTCCCAATCTCGGACTGCTAGTCTTCACCAACTTGTACACCGTGACCAGTAGGGTACAGGTCATCAACTTGGTCTTCAGAGTGTTGACCATCATAGTCAACAGTAGTAGTACCTGCAGTAGAGTCTAACAAAAATGTTGCAAAAGGAGTGAGTGTCACGTCCTCCCAGCCGGTACCCTATCTGGCATACCCGAGAGTGTGATCCACAGCCCGAAGATCAGGTATCGAGTGATCAGCCTCCCACATTCACAATAACATAATCATGAACAATCATAATAAAAGTGCGGAAGATAAACCATAAATCCAATAAGGAAAGAATGAATCATAAATAAATCAGAATGATAGATATAATCAGAGTATCAAACAGATAAGTAAAGTGAGGCAAAAATCCCACTTTACAACCAGCGGAAAAGTAGCTCTAAAAGATAATAAACTAGACAAAATCTAATCCCAGTAGCAAGTACATTGGGTAACTAAATTGTTCTCCACTTTATAGACAACATCCTTATAAGTGTAAATCTCATAAATGGCACAAGGACGCTTCCACTCAATGGTCGGACTAAGCATCGTATGGAGCATAACCACTCGCGGGATCTTCAGTGTAATTGTGGTAACCACAATCACCTTCCAGGAGATATGCCTCTTCGCCTTGCGCTTCTTCATAGGGACCGTCATAGTATTCAGTACCTGCAGGATAGTCTAACAAACATTGTACAATAAAGGAATGAGTTTCAAAGAAACTCGGTAAAGCGATTAAATCCATAATATCATAAATGGCGGGATTTGAGAACAAACATAAATGCAATATGATATGAGACAAGCAATGAATGAATGAATCTAACTCTATGTATGCTGGTCTCTATTGGCGGACATGCTTTAAGTCATAGCACCGTACTTCGTAGGAAGGTCCGCTCACATCCTCAACCATTTAAGATATCTTGGATTCTCTCACGGATCATTTCACCGGTCTTGAGCAGCCGATTGGTAATGGGTCCTTCATCCCTCAGGACAAACCATGGCAGGGGGTTAAGTCAACACACTCTCTCACAACCATTTGGCATAAGTACCGGCGCATGTCAGGGTAAAACCTAGCCAAATGCAAGTCTTCTACTTAGTTACATCAAGTCGGATCCAGATACGTCCATTCCTCGTCCACGACGATCCTTTCCGGTATCCTTCACACTAGAGTCCTCATAGTCCCTGACTACGGACTCATCAACCCTATTGATCATCCACATATGGTAAACGGGAAGCTCTCACGTCCTCTCACGGGTTGGTTACCGGTCTTAAGCGCCCGTGAGCCCAAGTCTATCCATATGCAACCCTACCAATAAATGGCCCCCACAATGTGATTCCTGTCCTCTCACGGGTTGGTTACCGGTCTTGAGCGCCCATGAATCCCCATTGCTACCACGGGTCGTTCGGTCTCAATACCCCTCCGATTAGGGTCTGACATAATAGGACATCCTAGCCAAACACTACTAGACAATCCTAGATATGTCATCCAACAGTTTAGGAAGGTGTCCAGAGGGCATCTCCGGAAACATCCCATAATATTCCCGTAGTAGTCCAATGACAGAAATGTCAAAAGGACACCTCTCCTTTCCAAACCATACTTAAGCATACACATGCATCAATTCATATCATCACATATATGGTAACTTCATATATGGAAAGAAATCAATAATTACAATCACTTGTATATAATTGGTAAGTAAATCATACATGAATCGATTTAAGCAATGCTACTGTAATCAAAGTTATGCAACAGTAGTATATCATTGTAAGAATCTAATTTAGGAAACATATCAATGATATTCAAATATAGAAACTAGATTCATGCTATCTATGTAATTAAGGAAATAACCATCCTTACCTTTTATAACTCGCAAAGGAATCCTAAGAAGTCAAGTAAGATCTTGGCAAACTTGAGAAGAAGGTCCTAAACAAGTATATACAACATATTAGGAAAGATCCCTAACAGAAAAGATACCAAAACATCCAACACAGACCAATTCTGGAGTTGCTGAACTCATTGGTCGAGTGGATTGGTCGACTGGTCCAGTCGACCAATGTAGACAGTAGCCTAAAAAAAAACAGAGTTTTAAGATATGAAATCCGAATTTGGTGGTTCAAAAGGGTACTAATCAAGGGGTAAACTACATCAGTAGTATTCTAACATATAGGGGACCTCAAAACATTAATTCAAACAAGACATCAAGATCCAAATTAGGAAACAAAAAGTTACCATAATTAGATCAACCATGGATTTTGATGAATTCGAAATAGAAATCAAAGACAAGAACAATAGGAGGGATGGATCATTGCTTCAGGTAAAGGTATCATGAAAACATACTTAGATCTTCAAGGAAATAGGCTTAGAAGCATAAATCTAAATAAGGAAATAAAACCTACCATATATGTAACTACCATGATTCATGAAGAACACATAGTATGGTAGAAGAGAACAACTAGAGATTGATAGATCATGGATCATGAAAAGAAAACATAGTAATTAACTACTCACATGATCAAAATAGAAGATCCAAGGAGATCAGAATTCAAATCAGAAGTTTAACAAGATTAGATCATGGTTTGATCATGATTCCTTCAAAAGCTTGCAATGATCATGGTTAAGATCATTGTTCTAGCCTCAAATCCTTAGGATGATCATGAGAACAAGTCCAGAGATGTTTGCAACAGAGAATGCAGCATCTCTTCTACTGTCTCAACTCAAAAAGGAAAGAAAAACAAAGATGGAGGAGAAGAAGAGAGTGTAGACATACCTTTTGATGCAAAAGGAAGAGTTTCGACGAAGATCCGTCAAGAAAACACCAAGGATGCAAGGGAGATGACTTGCAGAGGTCTTTGGTTCGTTCCAAAGAGTTTGGAGGCAGCAAATACGAAGTGGACTCGAGATTGGACTTCAATAGAGCAAGAAAAAATTAATTGCCAAAGACAGCACTCATTGGTCGAGTGGATTGGTCGATTGCCCGATCGACCAATCAGTCGACCAATGCTGACAGCAATTCCAAAACAGGGAATTGAAGACCCAGATCAAATCCAATCCTAAAGGGGTTTTGCACACATGTCAAGTGACTTACCTAATAGGTAGAAATGCCTTCAAACCAAGATAGAGAGCACTCCAAGTCCATCAACTAATCCGATCTTCATCAAGATTCAGTTTCCATAAATAGAACTTCATCATCAACTCTCATTGATTCAAAGCCAGACACCAAGTCCTCCACTGGGATGGCCCAAAGCTGACTTCTTACTTTACTTCGGGTCATAGGACCTACAAATAACAAGGTTTCCGGGTCAGGGTTAGGGTTGGGTTTTACATTCTCCCCCCCTTAAAGAAATTTCGTCCTCGAAATTGAAAGCGTACCTGTGCTTCCAAAGAGGTAAGGAAACTTCTCCTTCATGTCTTCTTCCTTCTCCCAAGAAGCTTCTTTAGGGGTATGGTTTTTCCACCGAATCTTCACCAAAGGGATGGTGCGATTCCGCAGCTACTTGTCCTTCCTATCCAAGATTTCAGCCGGTTCTTCATCGTAGGTCAAATCAGCACTAAGTCCTTCAGGTGCTTGCTGCAAAATGTGTTCCGGATTCTCTATGTATTTTCGGAGCATCGAAATATGAAACACATTGTGAACACCAGCAAGAGGCGGAGGTAATGCTAATCGATACGCAACAGGTCCAACCTTTTCCAAAATCTCGAAAGGTCCAATGTAACGAGGGCTAAGCTTTCCCTTAACATTGAATCTCATCACACCCTTCATTGGTGAAACTTTCAGAAATACTTTCTCTCCAACTTGAAATTCCAAATCGGTCCTTCTCTTATCAGCATAAGATTTCTGTCTTGGTAGGCGGACTTAATCCTTTCTCTTATCATATCTACCATAGCACTCGTAGCTTCAATCATTTCAGGACCTAAGACTTTTCTTTCACTGTCTCGATCCAAGTACAAAGGTGTCCTACAAGTATTGCCATACAAAGCCTTGAATGGAGCCATGCCTATTGTTGCTTGATAACTGTTGTTATAGGCAAACTCAACCAAAGCTAGGTGTTCATCCCAATTACCACCCATATCCACCACACAAGATCTGAGCATGTCTTCCAATGTCTGAATTGTCCGCTCGGATTGTCCATCGACCGTGGATGATGAGCTGTACTCAAGTTCAATTGGGTTCCCAAGGCCTTCGCAAACTATTCCAAAACCTTGAGGTGAACCTAGGATCACGATCCGAAACAATACTCAATGGCACACCATGCGGACGAACCACATTATCCACATAAAGCCTTGCTAGCTTATCCGGAGTATGAGTGATCTTCATAGGAATGAAGTGGGCTGATTTGGTCAACCTATCAACGATCACCCACACAGTGTCATTGCCTTTACTTGTCCGAGGCAAGCTAGTCACAAAGTCCATGGAGATATCCTCCCACTTCCAACTAGGAATAGGAAGAGGCTGAAGTAATCCAGATGGAGGTTGTCGAACGGCTTTCACACATTGGCAAGTCTCACACTTGGCAACAAAATCATCAACATCAGCCTTCAGACCAATCCACCAAAAATGTTCCTTCAAGTCCTTGTACATCTTGGTGCTTCCCGGGTGTATAGTAAAGACTGACTGGTGTGCTTCCTTCAATATTTCTTTCTTAATTTCTTCATTTGCAGGCACACACAGTCTTCCTCTAAACAACAAAGCACCATCCATGGATATACCAAAGTCGGGGTCGACTCGGGATTCGAAGAAATCTTCTCAACTTTGATCAAAAGCTCTTGATCGAACTCTGTGAGCAACAATCTTATCTCTAAGACCAGATCTTGCCGTCATGGCAGAAAGAATAAAATCAGAATTCTCAAGGACGATTTCCAAATCAAAACTCTCAATAGAAGACCACAATGGTAAACTCAAAGCTTTCAAATCCAAAGTCTTCTTCTGGTTCTTCCTACTAAGAGCATTAGCAACAACGTTTGCTTTCCCAGGGTGGTGATCTTGAATATCACAATCATAATCGGAGACTAGTTCCAACCATCTCCTTTGTCTCATGTTCAACTCCTTTTGGGTAAAGAAGTATTTCAAACTCTTATGATCCGTGAAAATGGCAATCTTCTCACCGTAAAGGTAATGTCTCCAAATTTTCAAAGCAAAGACAACGGCGGCAAGTTCTAGATCGTGAGTGGGGTAATTCCGCTCATAATCTTTCAATTGCCGAGAAGCATAGGCTACGACCTTGCCATGTTGCATCAGTACGCAACCCAAACCAATCTTTGACGCATCGGTATAAACTTGTCATACCACCGGAACTATCAGGTATAGTCAAAACCGGGGCACTTGTCAATCTATCTTTCAACTCTTGGAAATTCTTCTCATAGGTGTCAGACCAAACAAACTTTTCTTCTTTCTTGGTCAACTTAGTCATAGGAGCAGCCAACCGAGAAAAGTTCTCAATAAACCTTCGGTAGTAACCCGCCAATCCAAGAAAACTTCTTATTTCCGTTACCGACTTCGGTCTTTCCCAATCAGCCCACGACTTGAACCTTTTCGGGATCGACACGAATACCTTCGGCTGAAACTACATGACCAAGGAATACCACTCTCTTAAGCCAGAAATCACACTTGCTAAACTTAGCGAACAACTTCTTTTCTCGCAACCTTTGCAAAGTGAAACTTAGATGACTCGCATGCTCTTCTTCACTCTTCGAATAGATCAAGATGTCATCAATGAAAACAATCACAAACTTATCAAGCACATCGTGAAATACTCGGTTCATGAGGTCCATGAACACCGCAGGAGCATTGGTCAATCCGAAGGGCATGACTCTAAACTCATAGTGACCATACCGCGTTCGGAAAGCTGTCTTGAAGATATCACTAGACTTCACTTTCAATTGGTGATATCCGGACCTTAAGTCAATCTTTGAGAACACAATTGCACCCTTCAACTGATCGAAGAGATCATCAATTCTGGGCAGCGGATATCTATTCTTGATAGTCAGCTTATTCAACTCACGGTAGTCGATGCACAAGCGCATACTACCATCTTTCTTCTTGACAAACAAGACCGGAGCTCCCCAAGGTGACACACTAGGCTGTATGAAACCTCTATCAATGAGCTCATTCAACTGATTTTGCAACTCTTCCAACTCAGTAGGAGCCATCCTATACGGAGCTTTAGATACCGGAGCGGCACCAGGGACGAGATCAATAGAAAACTCGACATCCCTGTCTGGAGGCACTCCTGATAGATCATCAGGGAAGACATCAACAAAGTCGCAGACAACCCTGACTTCATCGACTCTTTTCTCCACTTTACCCTTGCCTTCAGATGAAGCATCATCCACTAGGGCATAGACTTGCATCAGTGCGGACAACACCTTCTTACAAACCCTTCTCTTTTCCCCCTGAAATTCTAAGACCGGACTTCTACAAATATGGAACTGAATCTTCTTTGAGGAACAAAGGAACACAGCTTTGTGGGCTGTTAACCAATCAATTCCCAAAATAATATCGAAGTCCTTCATATCAAGAATTACAAAATTGGCTTCCAAGTTCTTCTCACCAATCAACACAGGACATTTAGATAACCCCTTATCTAGTTTCACAACAGGACCAGTAGGTGTACTAATCAATAAACAACTAGACAACTTCTCGGGGATTAGGTTAGTCTTCTTGATGAATGCGAGATGACATGAACGAATGAGATGCACCCATATCAAATAAGACAAATGCAGAAATAGAAGCAACTAACAATGTACCCGTAATCACTTCATGGCTTGGATCCTGCTCAAGACGGAAATACCGAAAACTCTACCGGAGGGAGGAGCGAGGAGCACTCTTCACCAGCAGGGCGGGCTGCTGGGCGGCCGCTTGAGACAGAGCACGAGCGAAATGACCAGCTTGCTTGCGGTAGAAGCAAACAGGATTGCTTTGGATCCAACGGGGGTGGCTGCAACAGAGGGCTTCGAACAAAAGGCCTTGCACTAGCACTTGCACTTGCACTTGCTGGTGGTCGGTTTCCGCCATCTTGTCTAAACTGGCCGGGCTGCTGAAAACCCGTGTTCGACCTACACTCTTAGCCCGAAAGGTAGGAGTGGGGTAGGGTGTAGGTCTCACAAAACGACGGTCATTACAATCCACCAAACCAGAATTCCTTGATTGCCGGGGCTTTTGCACACGAGCACTTTCCTTCTCTGTTTCTTCCAACTTCTTCGAGTTCTCGCACCACTTGAGCATAGCTCACTATAGGCTGGACTGTGAGGTAAGCTTTAATGGCGGGCGCAGTCCTTTGAAGAACTTCTTTGCTTTCGCGAGGTCATCCTTCGAGAGAATGCGGAGCAAAGAAATGAAGCTCCTCGAACTTCGTTGGTACTCCAACACAGACAGAGATCCTTGAGTAAGAACCATGAACTCAGCTTCCTTCGCATCTTTCACCGCCTCGGGAAAGTAGTTCATACAAAAAGCCTCTTTAAACAGCTCCCATGTTACAACTCCTGCATGCAAACCTTCCAAAACAGGCCGAGTGGAGATCCACCATGCATCAGCTTCTTGTTGTAACTTCGTTCAGTCAAACAGAATCTTCGAGCTTCCGAGCATTGCAGATGTCGGAAAGCCTTCTCCAACTCACGAAGCCACTTGTTAGGGAACAAGGGGTCCTTGGTAACTCCAGTGAAAGTGGGTACTTGCATTTTCAGAAAACTCTCCATCAGGCAAGTATGAGGAGTTCCAGCTAAACCTCCCGCATTCAGGACTGCGGCATGAGGATTCACATTAGCACCAGCCCGGGTCTCGTTATGCGAGTCATGAAACCCAACAACATCTCGGTTGAACCGAGCCGCTTCTTCTGCTGCATCATATTGCCCATAATATTGGCAATATCACGGAAACTTCCAACATTCGGGGCACCGGGTATCTCATGGGTACCCTGATCAACATTAGGTATCTCACCACTTCCATGAGGTATTTCACCACCTCCTTGAGGTATTTCACCACCTCCTTGACCACTGGATTTACCATGCCCACTTCTCAGAGTAACCATTCTGCAAAACCGAGAACATCAAAATACCGAATTTCGAAGTTTCAACATAAACCACAAGTCCAAATGATTTGAAAACTTAAATCATGCTCAAATATATCCATATAGTCATCAAACAATAATCCATAAGGCAAAAATCACATTTTCCAAAAATTCAACAGCAAATGAGGTCTCTGTGACCATTGGTCGAGTGATTGGTCGACTCGACCCGGTCGACCAATGAGTCGACCAATGCGACGCAATGCGAAAATTCGCATTATAAGCCTCATTTCCACATTCCAACTTCATTCTAACTTCTTCCAAAGGTGAGAGAGCTCTAGGGAAAGTCTCCAAGAGTTCTCACAAGTGTTCTTGAGGTGATTTGGTGCTTCAACAACAACACAACAACCCACAATCTTCACAAACAAGGTAAATCTCTCATTCTTTCTTCCATTTTCATCTTCTCATGCTTGCATTTCAAACAAAACCATGCTTTGCTTGTATCCAATGCTAGAAATCATGCTTAGGAATGCTTAGAAACATATTCCCTAGGTTTTAAACACAATGCCATGCATAGACAACAAGTTTTAACATATTGGTGTTCATCTCGCAACGTTTTCATACCGAAATCGTTATCTTTAGAAAAATTTCATTTTCTCTCAAACCGCTTGAAATTTTCGCACGAGATCAAATGCTACATGCTCAAGATGATACTGTAGATAGGTCCATACAATTTGATTTAACCAATTTCAAATTTTCAAAAATCCAATTTTGACCTAAATTGCAAAATCCCCAAATTTCCTTCTTGCTGAATTTTTCGCTTTAATCCCAGTTTTCGATCGATTTTCATCAAACAAACTTCATAGACATGAAATTCCAAGTATTGCGCACATGCTAGCATGTTCAAATCAAATTTCCCCCAAATTTGAAATTTTCCGAAAAATTACGAAAATACCCTTTTGGCTCAAATCTTAAGGTGGCACTAACTGGAATTGTCTCTTGTCTCTTTCACAGATACCCACTATGCAGAGGGGAGGGCGAGGACGAGGTAGAGGTCGTGGTCGCATTGTAGGTGCTCTTAGGGGCAGAGGTCGGGTTCCTTCGAGCCTAGACGGGAGGTTAGGAGACCGGACATGTTTGACACACGTCGGGCCGAGTTCCTGTACGAGGCCTACTTCGATTCTTGCAATATCGAGATGGGACGTCTACTTCACTTACGCCAGCTCGAGCCTTTAGGATCCGGCGAGAGATTCGACACATTGCGGTGGACTCATCTCTTCACCGAGGATCTGCCGGTATACCCGGAACTAGTGAGGTTGTTCTTCAGCAACCTTACCTACACAGAGGAGGCTCGAGGCCAAGGACATCCACTTAGACTTGTCCTCAGGAGCAGGGTCTTCCGGACTCAGATTCGCTTCTCCACTCGAGCACTGGCTGAGATCTTGCAGGTTCCTTACTATCCACGGCGGTGTGTGTGGATTCCTGCAGGAGCAGATCCGGACAGCCATCCGATGCCGTACGAGCTACGCGAGATATGCTCTACGCTATGGGATAGCCGTCGATGCTTCACTCCGTGGACCAGCGGACGGATGACGGACTCTGCACGGATTATCGGTCGCATAGTCGGCCGAAACATCATGCCGAAAGCCGGACATCACCATCGGGTCACAGTGATGGAGGCCTTAGTCATCTACCGCATCTACATGGGCTTTGAGATCGATCTCTCCTACATCATTCAGCAAGTCATGCTGGACTTAGTTCTGCGGCCTAGCATGCGGAACCTTTGCTATGGGAGACTACTGACTTTGATCTTCAGGCATTTTGGGGTGAGCTTCGAGGATACACCGGTGGACACCGGTTCGCGGGGATACTCTATTGGGACTCGGACCATTCGTCGGATGAGACTACGGCGATCGAGAGAGATCTCCTGGTCCGGAGGGTGAGGATGATGAGGAATCGGAGGATGAGGATCGGGGGTCGAGAGGATGGAGGAGAGGATATCGGTCCCGATAGTGATGATCGGGCGGAGATGATGCGAGATATGCACGAGGCTGAGCCCGTGCATCATGAGTTTCCTTCATCACACTTCGAGGCGGGTGGCCCTTCACATGCGGTTCCGGAGACTTCGGATCTTGGAGCACGAGATGAGATCGATGACTTCCATGCTAAAGAGGATGGAGGTCGGACAGGAGCAGATGTACGAGAGGATGGAATCACGACGGGATAGGATAGAGCATCGGGTGACTCGGCTAGCGGAGGAGTTTAGAGCATTCGAGAGATCGAGAAGATCACCTAGATAGACTGTACCCTAGGATTTCCATTTATGCATTTCAGATGTAATCATTGTAAAAACTTTTGAAATTAATGAAGTTCATTTTGTTTCACTTAATTATTGTATATTATGCACCTTTCTTTTCCTTGCATTAGTGACATTTGTTCACATATAATTATGGTATGTTATTCTGAAATGTTCTGTTATGCCTCTAAGGTTAAGTTTCTAATTCAGTGTTCTATTATTCACTTCTAAGAGTAGAAGAGTCATTTCAGATCCATGACTCAGGAATGTTCAGTTATTGTCTTTTGTGGTTAGGATCTCCTCGAACCTTGGGCTCTGATACCAATCATCACGTCCTCCCGGCCCGGTACCCTATCTGGCATACCCGAGAGTGTGATCCACAGCCCGAAGATCAGGTATCGAGTGATCAGCCTCCCACATTCACAATAACATAATCATGAACAATCATAATAAAAGTGCGGAAGATAAACCATAAATCCAATAAGGAAAGAATGAATCATAAATAAATCAGAATGATAGATATAATCAGAGTATCAAACAGATAAGTAAAGTGAGGCAAAAATCCCACTTTACAACCAGCGGAAAAGTAGCTCTAAAAGATAATAAACTAGACAAAATCTAATCCCAGTAGCAAGTACATTGGGTAACTAAATTGTTCTCCACTTTATAGACAACATCCTTATAAGTGTAAATCTCATAAATGGCACAAGGACGCTTCCACTCAATGGTCGGACTAAGCATCGTATGGAGCATAACCACTCGCGGGATCTTCAGTGTAATTGTGGTAACCACAATCACCTTCCAGGAGATATGCCTCTTCGCCTTGCGCTTCTTCATAGGGACCGTCATAGTATTCAGTACCTGCAGGATAGTCTAACAAACATTGTACAATAAAGGAATGAGTTTCAAAGAAACTCAGTAAGGCGATTAAATCCATAATATCATAAATGGCGGGATTTCGAACAAACATAAATGCAATATGATATAAGACAAGCAATGAATGAATGAATCTAACTCTATGTATGCTGGTCTCTATTGGCAGACATGCTTTAAGTCATAGCACCGTACTTCTGTAGGAAGGTCCGCTCACATCCTCAACCATTTAAGATATCTTGGATTCTCTCACGGATCATTTCACCGGTCTTGAGCAGCCGATTGGTAATGGGTCCTTCATCCCTCAGGACAAACCATGGCGGGGGTTAAGTCAACACACTCTCTCACAACCATTTGGCATAAGTACCGGCGCATGTCGGGGTAAAACCTAGCCAAATGCAAGTCTTCTACTTAGTTACATCAAGTCGGATCCGAGATACGTCCATTCCTCGTCCCCGACGATCCTTTCCGGTATCCTTCACACTAGAGTCCTCATAGTCCCTGACTACGGACTCATCAACCCTATTGATCATCCACATATGGTAAACGGGAAGCTCTCACGTCCTCTCACGGGTTGGTTACCGGTCTTAAGCGCCCATGAGCCCAAGTCTATCCATATGCAACCCTACCAATAAATGGCCCCCACAATGTGATTCCTGTCCTCTCACGGGTTGGTTACCGGTCTTGAGCGCCCATGAATCCCCATTGCTACCACGGGTCGTTCGGTCTCAATACCCCTCCGATTAGGGTCGACATAACGGGACATCCTAGCCAAACACTACTAGACAATCCTAGATATGTCATCCAACGAGTTTAGGAAGGTGTCCGAGAGGGCATCTCCGGAAACATCCCATAATATTCCCGTAGTAGTCCAATGCAGAAATGTCAAAAGGACACCTCTCCTTTCCAAACCATACTTAAGCATACACATGCATCAATTCATATCATCACATATATGGTAACTTCATATATGGAAAGAAATCAATAATTACAATCACTTGTATATAATTGGTAAGTAAATCATACATGAATCGATTTAAGCAATGCTACTGTAATCAAAGTTATGCAACAGTAGTATATCATTGTAAGAATCTAATTTAGGAAACATATCAATGATATTCAAATATAGAAACTAGATTCATGCTATCTATGTAATTAAGGAAATAACCATCCTTACCTTTTATAACTCGCAAAGGAATCCTAAGAAGTCAAGTAAGATCTTGGCAAACTTGAGAAGAAGGTCCTAAACAAGTATATACAACATATTAGGAAAGATCCCTAACAGAAAAGATACCAAAACATCCAACACGGACCAATTCCGGAGTTGCTTTGAACTCATTGGTCGAGTGGATTGGTCGACTGTCCGGTCGACCAATGCGACCAATGCAGACAGTAGCCTAAAAAAAACAGAGTTTTAAGATATGAAATCCGAATTTGGTGGTTCAAAAGGGTACTAATCAAGGGGTAAACTACATCAGTAGTATTCTAACATATAGGGGACCTCAAAACATTAATTCAAACAAGACATCAAGATCCAAATTAGGAAACAAAAAGTTACCATAATTAGATCAACCATGGATTTTGATGAATTCGAAATAGAAATCAAAGACAAGAACAATAGGAGGGATGGATCATTGCTTCAGGTAAAGGTATCATGAAAACATACTTAGATCTTCAAGGAAATAGGCTTAGAAGCATAAATCTAAATAAGGAAATAAAACCTACCATATATGTAACTACCATGATTCATGAAGAACACATAGTATGGTAGAAGAGAACAACTAGAGATTGATAGATCATGGATCATGAAAAGAAAACATAGTAATTAACTACTCACATGATCAAAATAGAAGATCCAAGGAGATCAGAATTCAAATCAGAAGTTTAACAAGATTAGATCATGGTTTGATCATGATTCCTTCAAAAGCTTGCAATGATCATGGTTAAGATCATTGTTCTAGCCTCAAATCCTTAGGATGATCATGAGAACAAGTCCAGAGATGTTTGCAACAGAGAATGCAGCATCTCTTCTACTGTATCAACTCAAAAAGGAAAGAAAAACAAAGATGGAGGAGAAGAAGAGAGTGTAGACATACCTTTTGATGCAAAAGGAAGAGTTTCGACGAAGATCCGTCAAGAAAACACCAAGGATGCAAGGGAGATGACTTGCAGAGGTCTTTGGTTCGTTCCAAAGAGTTTGGAGGCAGCAAATACGAAGTGGACTCGAGATTGGACTTCAATAGAGCAAGAAAAAATTAATTGCCAAAGACAGCACTCATTGGTCGAGTGGATTGGTCGACTGGCCCAGTCGACCAATCAGTCGACCAATGCTGACAGCAATTCCAAAACAGGGAATTGAAGACCCAGATCAAATCCAATCCTAAAGGGGTTTTGCACACATGTCAAGTGACTTACCTAATAGGTAGAAATGCCTTCAAACCAAGATAGAGAGCACTCCAAGTCCATCAACTAATCCGATCTTTATCAAGATTCAGTTTCCATAAATAGAACTTCATCATCAACTCCCATGGATTCAAAGCCAGACACCAAGTCCTCCACTGGGATGGCCCAAAGCTGACTTCTTACTTTACTTCGGGTCACAGGACCTACAAATAACAAGGTTTCCGGGTCAGGGTTAGGGCTGGGTTTTACAGTGAGTTCAAAAGAACTCAGCAAGGGAGATTATTCCACAATAACATAGATACATGATACAAAACATAGCATGATGCAATATGATATGAAACACATGATGCAATTATGATTCTAACTCTATGTATGCTAGTCTCTAGGGTAGACATGCTTTAAGTCATAGCACCATACTTCTTTGGGTTGTCAGTCACTCCCCCTCAATCATACAAGATATCTTGGGTCTGCCCGGGGAAGTTCGGTAAAGTCATCTCAAAAAAGAACCATGGTAGGGGAATCGGTCACCGCTCTCTCACATCACCGTTTGGTATAAGTACTGGCGCATGTCACAGAAAAGCCTAGCCCAATGCAAGTCATCTACTCAGTCGTATCAACTCAGTTCCAGATACGTCCATTCCTCGCCCCCGGCGATCCTTTCTGGTATCCTTCACACTAGAGTCAGCGAAATCCTGGATTATGGACTCATCAACCCTATTGGTCATCCACAAATAGTAAACGGGAAGCTCTCACGTCCTCTCATGGATTGGTTACCGGTCTTGAGCGCCCGTGAGCCCAAGTCTAGCCATTTGCAACCCTACCAATAAATGGCCCCTTTCAGGTATCCGTAGCATGGTTTATGTCCCCTACCGGATTGGTTACCGGCCTAGAGCGCCCATCAAACCATACACTACCACGGGTCGTTCGGTCTCAATGCCCTTCCGATTCGGGTCTGATACGATAGGGATGTCCTAGCCATACATCTAGACAAGTCCTATGTATGTCATCCAATGATCCAGGAGAGCGTCGATGGGCATCTTCGGAGAACATCCCATACTATTCCCTCCAATGTCCAAGGACAGAAGTACCAGTAGGGCACTCCCCAATCCCAAATCATACCTAAGCAATCACATGCTTATTTCCATCCTTACATATCAACAATACATTATCATATTGAAAACATGTCATAACATCTCATAATACAATGTATACATAAATGACAAGAATAAGTAAACATGATAAACCAAGTAATTAAGCATGGTGCTACTGTCATAAGGTAACTACAGTAGTCATATGATGTCTGAAATCAACTAATAAGTTATGTCTACTAAGTTACCAACAACAGTGTAAAA
This sequence comes from Hakea prostrata, assembly GCF_041222555.1. Classification (NCBI taxonomy): domain Eukaryota; kingdom Viridiplantae; phylum Streptophyta; class Magnoliopsida; order Proteales; family Proteaceae; genus Hakea; species Hakea prostrata. The sequence goes on along the minus strand of NC_142607.1, from coordinate 23,071,360 downwards.
GTCATACAGTCTATGTTATATGGCAATAACCGTCCTTACCTTAAGTCACGATGATGATAATCCAACAATCTCAAAAGAATGATCCAAAGATGGTAATAAGACCCTAGACAAACATAAATGAAAGGTTAGAAAAGAAATCAGGAAAATCGGAGGTCGAACGGATCAAAATGGAGCAAGGTTGCTGTCAGCAACAAGTTTGGTCGATGGTATCGACCAAAAGGATCGACCAAAATTGTCTTCGGGACAGAATAGTTGATTTTGGGGATTTTGGTCCGAAATGGGTCTTCCGGGGCTCGGATCGATCTGGAACTTGGAGGGATGATTAATAACAATGTAAGAACACTACCTAAAAAGTATTATCACAATCCAATGGTCCAAATGAAAACCCCCAAATTGAGGTCCTATGTTCTAAAGACAAGAATCCTAGCATTCATGAGAAATTGATGAAATTGAAAGGGAAGCTAGAGAATTAGTTGGGGAATAGGTTAGGAACAATAGCAGGAGACTATGTAGCAAGAATCAACATGATCCAATGGTCAAATTGAAAACCCCCAATTTGAAGCCTTAGGTTCAAACTTGCAAGAATCATGTTCATTAATGAAATCGATTGCAATTGCAAAAGAACTTAGGAATTCAATTAAGGGAATGATGGGCAGTAGATTAGAGATACATACTAACATATACTCAGAACTAATTGAAAGAGAAAATCAGATTAAGAGATGAATTCATGTTGTAAAGAAGAGAAAAATCAAAATAAGAAAGCAAGAACATCATGTATGAGAATCATAGCATGGAAAGGGTGAAGAGAGGTTTAATCAAAGCAAAAGAGCTTGTAGAAGAGGTGGTTGCAAGGTTACAGCACCTTCTTCACGAACTCAGTAGCAAGAACAAGATGAGGTAGAAGTAGATTAGAGAGAGAGTGAGAGATTACATACCTTGGAGAAGAGATTAGAGAAGAGAGACAATGATTTTTGTAGAAGATCATCACCCAAGCCAAGGAGGAGCCTAAGAGGAGCCTTCCCACGTTCTCAGGTGTTGAAATGAGTAAAATATCGTTCTAGGTTCGAGGTTTCACTTAAATAGATGAAGGAATATCCAAAAAGCATCTTTTTCTCGATTCTGGGCAACTTTGGTCGATGGTCCTTGGTTGATGGCATCGACCAAAGAGCATCGACCAAAACAGTAACAGGGTTTCAGCAGAAAATCCAGAAATAGTTCAGCAAATTCGAACAGGTATTCGGAGGGCTATACAAGGTCAAATTGAGTGAGGTTTTCTACTACAAGTCAATCAAGAAGTCTAGTTTCCAGAAATACTTTTTTATCAAGCATGAGAGTTCATTAGGTCCACCAACTAAGCTCACCTTCTTCGATGCACAAGCAGGATTTGCCAGACATAGTTCAGCAACTTCGGACAGGGATTTGGAGGGCTATATGGGATCAAATGGAGTGGGGTTTTCTCCTAAAAGTCCATTAAGAAGTCTAGTTTCGGGAAATATATTCGGATTGATCACAGGAGTTCATTTGGTATTTCAACTAATTCACCCCTCTTCGGTGCGCAGATTTAAAACTAACACTGACAATGCTCTCAAGTGAGGGGCATCATCGTCAATGTCCACGGGCTTGGGTTCCGACACTAAATCATCAACCAAAAGGGTTCACAAGTCTCATTTCCCCCACTTCGGGTTTCCGGACCTACAAACATAACAGGTCCCGGGCCGGGTCAAGGTTAGGATAAGGCTAGACAGTACAGGTCTACCCTAAGGGAAATGTCTGACATGGCTTCCTAAGGTTTTCAAAGATAATAATATTGAAATTAAAGTCCAACTTTTAAGGTCTAACATTGAACCAGTCTTTCTTTATCCCAAAATAAATAGGGTGTCTGGGCTAGGTTTGGGCTGGATGTTACACATCCAACGAAGGAGATTTGCTCTATATAAGACATCACCTACTCACAAGGTGGGAGGACGGATACAATCTGAATCGTATTCTCGTTATTCATTCCTTAGCTTTGTGCTCAAGCATAGCCGTTTGTGATTAAGTTCATCAACTGACTTAGCCTTCGGAGGTGGACTCCCGACCCCAGCGGTCGAGCCACATCTGACGTTCGTTTTTGCAGGTCATCCATAGGAGATCTAAGGGCTGAGCAGATCTTGGACGCATCACAATCAAAACAGGGTCCTAATTATACGATTTGATTCCATTGATTCAACAAGTTAAGAGTGTATAACTAGCAGATACAAGGACTCATTCTGAATTTTCATTTATCTAAATCATCAAAAGTGAAAGAAACAAGAATTTCCTCAGGGAATATTAGCCTTTTCAGAACTAGAGACTCATTGCACTTTGCTTCATGATAATTTCTTCTTTTGCTTTTCTGGGGATTTTATGGCAGTGGCCAGTGGGTTTCCTTGGTACCCAAAAACGATTAGTGCAAACAAGAAGAAATAGCCGACAAAATCATCGCCTGTATGTTTGGATTTGGACGGTGACTTGGGTATTTCTGCTCGTTTGCTTTCTTTTGGCATGGGAAGGGGGGAGTGGTGGTGAATCAAATAAACCATAGAGTTTTCTTATGAATTTTTAAAAATTAAGTAAAATTTGGTAAAAATTAAAACTTATATTATTCCCTTCACTCTATTCGCAAAATGGTTATTTCAATTTAAAGTGAACAGAAAAATTAACTCTAGGTAATTTAATATTTAAAAAAAAAAATCAAAAGTAAACAGGTTGATATAGTCTCTAAAAGTGTACGGTCAAAAATTTAGGCCCACGTTAAGTATGTGTCATAAAAAAACTTATTTTTTCATTCTTTCCAAAAAAAAAAAAAAACCACACATGAGTGAAGTAATGATGGCTACCAAAAATCTTAAAGGATATGGACCTTGCTTGAGTCATGCGCATTTAATGCGAATAACTATCAAGCCAAGCATTTCAGGAGGTCAAATCGAAATTTTGACCGAAAATCGGATCAAACGGTTGAAATTTCGACTTGATGATCATATGCATTTAATGTGCATGACCTAAGCAAATTAAAAAGAATGCAACTAATGATGGAAAGTCTTTCAAAAAAAAAATTAATAAAAATAATAATAATGGCAAAAAGCTCTTCATACCTGCTTCCCACCCTCAACAACCGCCCTCATTCATTACCCAAAAAAAAACAACCGCCCTCATTTGCAAGCAATGGAAAAAAGTGCCCAGTTTATGTTCCAGCTTTTCTGTGTGCCATTAAATTCCTGACCGAAACCTGAGAAAATTCAACCATTCACACCTTCCAGAAGGTTTTCTATTTCGGATGGAGAGAGTTATCTAGTGCTTAGACCAAAAAAAAAAAAAAAGTTATCTAGTGCTTAAATACTAGCAGACAATGAAGAAACCAGAATTTTAAAGTTCAACCATTCACAGCTTCCAGAAGGTTTTCTATTACCGATGGAGAGAGAATTATCGAATCCTTGTCGGTAGAGAATGAAGAAACTGGGAAGTTTCCACGTGGATGATGATAGATTGTTAATCTCTAATTTATGATGGGATAAGGATGCATAATTACCAAGGAAGGCGAAACATAAACGAAAAAAACAAAATCCTTCAGCTTTTCCCACTCTCACACGTTACGAAGTACCATCCTTCAGCTTTTCCCAATCCCAATCTACGAGATTGGTTTTCCAATTCCTATGCTACGTTTCGTTGTTGGAAAAAAAAATAGTGGAAAAATTTTACTTGTGGGTCCTATATATTAGTGATGGTGGAGAACAGAATAGTAAAGTGTAGAAAAGTAATAGATAAATACACTTTTTCACCCCCAATACTTGTTCATTTAGATGGAAATCATGAAAGGATAAAAGTATTTTATATTAAAGATATATTATTGTTTTTTAAATTAAAAGTAATCGTAAGCGCACAGTATCGTATAGCTAACGGGTCAATCTCAGAGAGATATGCCACATAGAATTCAATTTCTTAATAGTAATGCGAGAGTGAAACGATTCAATTTTTTGTTAACTAATTAACTAAATTAAATGATCCTAATCCATGCATCTAATGCAATTGAATTAAAACGAAAAGTAAAGCAAACACAATCAATGCATAAATAAAAGACAAGAAAAAAAATACGAACGCGAACAATAAAAATAAAAGGAAAAGGGAAGTGATCTGAGTGTCAGCTTTGGATCGAGTGAAGGGGAGTATAATAATAATAACTTTGATCGTGGACCCTTTGCCGTAGCTTACAGTCCACCGATCGGGGGAACGAATATTAAAAAAAGAAAAAAACAGAGCAGAAAGTAAATAACAAAGCAATAAAAGGAAAATAAAGCCTTAACCAAAGAAAGGCACGACTGTAGGCATCTCTGATCAAGGATCCTGGGGAAGGAAGAACAATAAATAAATGCTGAAAGCAAATTGCATAAAGTAAATAATAGAAAGTAAAATGGAAACCTTAACCAAAGAAAGGCACGACTTTAAGTATCTCTGATCAAGGATCCAAGGGAAAGGAGAACAATAAATAAATAATGAAAATAAATCCTAAATTAAGAATATGGAGGGGTAGATAGAACCGGGAATGGAGGGAAGAGAGAAGATTAATAAAGAAGGTTACTTATTTGCGAATTGAACAAATAATTTGAATCTCAACCAACCCTAACAACCAGATCTAGATCTAGAATGATCTAAATCTGCAATTGCTAGACCCAGAGAAAAACGAATCTAAAAACTTGAAACTTAAACTTGAATTGCATTACATAAATAAAAAATAAACCTAAACATTCAATCTAGAAATTAAAATCTCATAAATGCAAGCAAAGAAAACTAAAGAAAACCTAAATAAACTGAAGAGAGAAGAAAGAATGCTTCTACTAAGCTTTAAAACACCTCCTCCCTTGATGGAGTATGCTCTCCTTTTATAGAGTTTACATGGGATATGAGGCACTGCTGAATTTGAATAAAACTCAAAGTTCTTATCTAACTCAACCAATTAGGGTTTTGACGTACCAATCGGACGGACTTAGAGATATCAAATATAAAATTCCACCGTTGGATTTTAGGGTTAAGAAGTCGTAAAGCTCTCCTCCAAAAATCAGCTCGATCGAACACCGGATGACTGATGAAGGGCTTGATCGAAACTGAACAGAGACATTCAAAAATGGGATTTTTCCTCCTTTTCTTTCTGAATATAATTCTTTTTACTCTTTTTCTTTCTTTGATCAAGTCCCAAATAGGAAATAAGATATTGAGGTGTGCAAGGACTCTTTTTCTCCATTAGGACTCTCTTAATAATATCTCTGTAGATTTGATTAATAATTTCTAATCTCAGTCGTAGATCAAAATTTGCCTTCTTTATATCTTAATATTTCGGAGTTGGCCCATAATCACATCTCTAGCCCATCATGCTCCAAATCAGGCCCATTTTTGCATTTGAGAATTTGAATGGACCTCTTGACATATAAAATTGCATGATTCATACCCAAAACTCCAAATATTTGCTCAAGTCCTAAAAATTCATAAAATCTGCAAAAACAACATAAAACCCAAGGTAGCTCCAATCAAAGTATATAAAATACATGCTTTATGCCCTAAGATTTCACACATAAATGTGTTCATCAATTATCATTTTCTTAAAAACAAAATGTTATTAATTTTTAATGGGTGAATACACTTCCCCAATTTCTCTCCATCTCTCTATGTGCATGTGGTGGCGGTGGTGTATGCTCTCTGTCTCTCTCCCAATTTTTCTCTCTGTGCGTGTGGTGGAGTATGCTCTCTCTCTCTCTCTCTCTCTCTCTCTCTCTCTCTCTCTCTCTCTCTCTCTCTCTCTCTCTCTCTCTCTCTCTCTCTGCGTGCGTGTGGTGGTGGTGGTGGAGTATGCTCTCTCTCCGTGCGTGTGGTGGTATATGTGCTCAGGCTCTCACTCTCTTTGTGTCACTTTCTTGCTCTTCTTCTTGTTCTTCCAATGCCGTTGCTACTGGTTCTTTGCTGAGGAAAATTGTTGCAGTTGATTTGGTTCTTGCCTTTGCCTCTGCCGCTGCCGCTGCCGCTACTACTGGTTCTTGCCTTTGCCTTTGCTACTGGTTCTCACTTCTGCCTCTGCCGCTGCTACTGGGAACCTTTGCCCGCTGCTTCTGGGTCTCGCCTTTGCCTCTGCTAGTTTCTGCCTCTACTTCTGTCGCCGGCCAGTCGCTACCAGTGAAATCCCCCAGATTTCTACCCCTTTAACCTGTGGTTTTAAGACCGAGAATCCGAGCCTTGAGTCGGCAACAATTGTGGGCCATTCAAGTCAAGCCCAAAGGATTGGAAATGGAACCAATGTTGGTGGATGACCCTTGTAATGACTCAAAAACTCTCCTAGAGTTTAAGTGAAGAGAGAAGATTAATCACGATAGTGAAAAAAGGGTAATTTTGGAATATCCGTAGATTGGTGATGGAGAATTTGATTGATGCAAATAAGGTATCAAATCGAATATTGTCGAAAGAAATTTCCAACGAGCCAAAAATCATCGAAATTGGGGTTCGTTTGAGGGTCCAATCATGGACCAGAAGTTGGGCCGTTTGGATGAACCGACCCCCCCACCCCATTTTCTATTAAGGGGCAAAATTGAAATTTCGGGTTTTTAAGCCCTATTATAAGTTATAACTTATCCGTAAATGAAATTTTGGAGGCTAAGAACGAGGTGGAGGCTTTGGGAATGTGAGAAAGGAATGAGAAGAGTATTTCCCATCCAACTAAATGTGTTCTGCTATTCAGATCATTGCGAAAATATTATGAAATGTTAGTTTTCTTTAATCCTTCTCTTATACATGGTTTTGGGAGCAATTTCTCTTCTTTTCTCTTAAGGAGTCTTGAAAGGGAAGAGATACGGAAGAAATCACAATCGAACCTGGTCCACCCTTGGTTCAAACCTTGACCTCGGTCAGGAAGAAACAAACCGACTCGCATCCATACCGGCCGGGTTTAAGAGATAAACTTGCTGAAGAAGTTATCTACTCAGTCAACAAGTACTCCCGAACCCGTGATACTCGGAGTGGACGAATCGTCAAGCAGACGTTAGCAACACTTGCGGGAGCAAAGGATCGTGTTTCTTCAGAAAACTGCCATACTACGATCTTGCAGTTTTCCATTATCCTACCACGAATGGATCTATTAACAACGGATCTAACCATTAAGATTGAACGGCCACCCGAAGAAGGCTTGAGTAAATCCAAAGAAGGAGATTCGATGGTAAACACTATATAAGGCACAACCTACTTTCGAGAGAGGTATCTGAATCGTATTCCATCTATTCGTATTCATACTTTTGCTCTGTACGCAAGCAGAGCCTTTTGTGATTAAGTTCATCAGCTGACATAGCCTTCGGAGGTGGACTCCCGACCCCAGCGGTCGGGCCACGTCTGACGATTGTCTTTGCAGGTCATCCATCGGAGATCTAATGGCTGAACAGATTTTGGACACATCATTTGGCGCCATTTGTAGGAAACGCTTCAGAAAGCCATGGTTACTAGATCATTGGCGGCAGCAGCAACGGCTGTGGCGACTCAGCGAGAAGCTGACGTACAACTTCCTAGAGGGAACAATCCAAAGTATATCCCTGAAGGAAGTCGACCCCATGAAGTTCGAGAAGATGGTGGTCAGGGGGGCATTGATCCATTACATCCTCCTAATCCACTCCAATAGCAGTTGGATCAACTAAAGTTCCAACTTCTGGAGATGAACCAAACGCTTTGTATGTTGACCAGGAAAGTGGTGGCGCCGCAAGCTCCTGATCAACGTGAAGCAGTAAGGCGTATGGGAGAAAGGAAGGAAATAATTGCCTCTCTTCTAGCAAGACGCTCTCCATGATAGGTAGGAAGGCTTCAAGAGGACCTAAATGTTGGTCAAAATTTCCGGGAAGATGCCCGGAGACGAGACATAGAACCAAGAAGAATGGGAGAACTCCTTAGAAGAGATGAGCGGTTTGAAAGACTGCAAGGAAGCACAACTCATTCAACGACAAGGTTGGATACAAGAGTGCAAACTCATTCACCAACTCCTAGGCATGCGGTTCATGACAATGCTCGTGTCACTATTGACCGTTCGAGGCATATTGGCCAGGAGTTGGCTAATATCAATCAAAGACTCGGATAACTGTTCAGAGGAAGAATAACCGATGACATTTATTCAGTCATCAGAAAAACCCCGTTTGCTGAAGCAATAGCCGGATATTAAATTCCTCATAATTTCAGATTACCAACCAATTCTTCGTTCGACAGTTCGGGAGTTCCTATCGCTCACATTAGCTATTATCAACAAACTATAGCTGTTGCGGGTAATTCAGATGAAATCCTTTGTAGAGTATTCAGTTCATCTCTGACTGGCGCAGCACAAAAGTGGTTCTCAAATCTTCCCTCAGGAAGAATTGTAGACTTTGAGGAGCTAGTGCGGAAATTCATTGGTCGATTCCAAAGTGGAATACAGATCAAGAAGACCAAGGAGACCTTGTTCACCATTAGACAAGGGAAGAATGAATCAATTCGGGAATACCTAAAAAGATTCAATAGGGTTACCATGGAGATTGAGAATCTAGATGAACAGGTAGTTAAAACTGCTTTGTTCACTGGACTCACCAATCGGAGACTCTTGGAGTTATTGCTTTAGGACATGCCTACCACCTATGCTTAACTAGTGCAAAGGTGTCAAAAGCAAGCAGAGGTGACCGAAATCCTGGATGCGCAATAGCAAGACACCAAGGCCCTTGCAAAAGCATAGAAAGCTCCTGAGAAAAAGCAAAAGCCGAAACATAATGCTTGGGATCGGGTAGGAAGGCCTTGAGCAGTGTGGCTACAGAGGTCTCCTGATCAAAGTGAGTATACACCATTGAATACTCCTCGGGCAAACATTTTGAATATTATCAAGAGGCAAGATATCCTAAAGTGGCCACCAAAGCTTCCAACAAAGGCTGGGGAGCAGAATAGGGAGAAGTATTGCCGTTTCCATAAAGACTACGGTCACTATACTAATGATTGTAGGCATTTGAAGGCCGATATTGAGAGATTAATATCGCAAGGTCACCTGTCCAGCTTCTTTAAAGGGAGATAGACAAAACCACGAGGAACCGGTTACAAGAGGGAGCATTCGGTAAGTCGGGAATGATCGACTGAGGCTCCTCAATCTAAGAAAGGCAAAGAAGTGAGCAATGCCACTCGATCACCTATACTGACAATATTTGGAGAACCCGAACCTAAGTCGCTCTGAAAACTGAAAGCCAAATCCAAGTTCATTGGAACTGGAGAGACCCAGAAACGGAAGAGACCGAATGGTGAGGGTTTGATCACCTTCGGCAAGGAAGATGAAAGAGACGTTTGCATACCTCATGATGATGCCATAGTCATCAAGGTAGAAATTGCACGCCGAGAAGTGCATAGAGTATTAATTGACACAGGGTCTGCTGCAGACCTTTTATCGTATGAGGCTTATCAAAAGCTGAAAGTCGAAGAGAATCTAATGGAGCCATCGTCTACGCATCTTTACGGTTTTGCTGGATCATCAGCTATAGCTGAAGGATCGGTACAATTGGATTTGTTAGTTGGAAGTTTCCCCAAAGAAGCTACTATTCAAGTGAATTTCTTGGTGGTTCGAGAACTTCCAGCTTACAACGTCATTCTCGGAAGGCCGTCCCTTTCAAAGTTAAGTGTTGTAGTTTCCACAAAGCACCTAAAGATAAAATTCCCGACCAATAGGGGAATCGGTCAGGTTTCCTCTGACCAAAGAGTCTCTTGACAGTGCTACGTGATATATCTGAAAGATAAGGAGGGCCCGAGAAAAACCACGGTGTTTTCAATTGAGATACGGGACGATCGGGACTAAATAGAAATGCAAAGGCCCGAGCCAGTAGAGAAATTGGAGCGAATCTAGCTGTATCCTTATGATGAAAAAAGGACTACTCATATCGGATCTGAGCAGCTGGAGGAATTCAAGATAGAACTAAAGTTTTTCCTTCAGGAAAACAGTGATTTGTTCGCACGGTCTACAGAGGACATGCCAGGAATAGATTGGCAGGTAGCGGAGCACAAACTTTGGATAAATCCAAAGATGAAACTAGTTATTCAAAAGAGGAGAAACTTCTCTTTAGAAAAGCACGAGGCCATCAGGGGCAAAGTTGAAAACTTGAAGGGCTCTAGTTTCATTGAACCCATTGAAGGCCCAGTCTGGTTGGCCAATGTGGTAATGGTCAAGAAGGCAAACGGAAAGTGGAGAATGTGTACAGATTACATAGATCTCAACAAAGCTTGTTCGAAGGATTGTTATCCATTGCCCCGGATAGATCTTTTAATAGATGCCACTGCTGAATATGAAACATTAAGTTTCATGGATGCATATTCAGGGTACAACCAGATCCTCATGAATCAAGAGGATGAAAAGTTTACTGCTTTCATGACTGATCTTGAAAGTTTCTATTACAAAGTCATGCCGTTTGGCCTAAAGAACGCAGGGGCTATGTATCAGAGGGCAGTAAACAAAATATTCAAGAATTTGATCAGGAGAAATATGGAAGCATACGTTGACGATATGCTAGTAAAAAGCATGGCATGGTCAAGGCATATTGAAGATTTTAAGGAGGTATTTTCGGTACTCCGAAAATATCAAATGAAGCTGAACCCGAAAAAATGTGCTTTTGGGGTATCATCAGGGAAATTCTTAGGTTTCATGGTGAGGTATCGAGGCCAATCCGGCCAAAATACAGGCTTTGATTAACATGGAATCTCCGAAGATCGTTCGGGATGTACTATGCCTAATGGGAAGAGTAGCTGCGTTGAACCGGTTCATTTCACAATCGGGAGAAAAATGCCTACCTTTTTTCAAGGCACTCAAATATTTGAGGGGCAGAAAGGAGGCGAAATGGTCAGAAGAATGTCAAAAGGCATTTGAGGATCTGAAGGAAACACTGGGTAAACCACCGCTTTTGTCTCGATCGGAGAAAGGAGAAATTTTGCAAGTTTACCTGGCAACATCACACTCAACAGTAAGTGTTGTACTTGTTCGTGAGAAAGAGAAAAAACAATGGCCAATTTATTATGTCAGCCACGTGCTCCTCGACGCAGAAATGCGATATTCCTAGATCGAGAAGCAGGCTTTGGCTCTTATGACAGCGGCCAGGAAACTAAGGCCATACTTTCAGGCACATCCAATAGAGGTATTGACTACTTTCCCCCTTAATAAAGTTCTTCGTAAACCTTATTTATCGAGGAGAATGGTAGCATGGTCGGTTGATCTTTATGAATTCCAAGTGAATTTTAAGCCTTGGACAACAATAAAGGCCCAGACATTAGCCGATTTCGTAGTGGAAACCATTGCACCAACCGAGGAAGTAGCCGAACCCAGTATTCCAACCATGTGGGAGGTATATGTGGATGACTCGAGCAACAAACAAGGAGCCGGGGCTGGGATTCTTTTGAAAAGTCCGGTAGGTTTAATTATTCGATACGCTTTGAGATTCACATTCGAAGCAAGCAACAACGAAGCAGAGTATGAGGCCTTGATAGCTGGACTTCGATTGTCAAAAGCTCTTGCAGTAGCAGACGTAACTATCTATAGTGACTCACAGCTTATAGTCAATCAAGTGCAAGGGGAGTACGGAGTCAAAGAACCTCGATTACAAAAATATCAAGGAATCGTACAAACATTGCAGAAGGGAATTAAAAGTCTGAAAGTATGTTAGATTCCAAGAAAAGAAAATGCCATGGCAGATGAACTTTAAAGATTGGCTAATGCCAAAGAAAAGACTCTAGACCCTTTGGTCTACATCGAAGAATTAACATTCCCAAGCAGTCAAGAGAAGGAGATATCCTATATAGAAGCGGAATGATGCTGGATGGACCCGATCGTGGAATATCTCAGAGATGATAAACTACCTGAAGATTCAAAAGAAGCACGGTTAAAAGGTATGGGCATCACGATTTATAATGCAAAATGGAAGTCTGTACTGAAGGTCCTATGCCGGACCACTCTTGAGATGTTTAGGTCCCGAAGGATCGGAAATAGCTCTAGCAGAAGTTCATGAGGGAATTTGTGGTGCACATAGGGCGGTCGAGCTCTGGCCCATAAAATTTTAAGGCTCGGTTTGTATTGGCCGAAGCTCCAACAAGCTACAATGGAGTACGTTCGTCGCTACAACAACTGCCAGATCCATTCCACGGTATCGAAGAGGCTAGCTGAAACCCTGACATCAATTCTAGATCCCATCCCTTTTGCGATGTGGGGAATTGACATTATGGGAAAATTTACTAAGGCTGCAGGTGGGAGAGAATATCTCATTGTAGCAATCGATTACTTCACCAAATGGGTAGAAGCTTGTGCTCTGGCGACTATCACTGAGAAGAAGGTGGAGAAATTCGTAATAGAATCTATCATTTATCGGTTCGGGATGCAAAAAATTCTTGTAACCGATCATGGCACACAATACGACAACCCACAGTTCGAACAATTCTACAATACTTACCTGATTAAGCATCGTATGTCCTTGGTACATATCCCCAAAGCAACGGACAAGTGGAGGTTACGAACCGGACACTACTAGAGGGGATAAAGAAGAGACTTGAAGCTGATAAGGCCTTATGGGTTGAGGAGTTGCACAATGTACAGTGGGCCTATCGAACTACAATTCGGACTCCCACAGGACAAACACCATTTAAATTGGCTTACGGATCAGAAGCATTAGCACCAGTCGAAGTAATGGCTGGAACACTTCGAGAAAGAGAATTCGAGGAAAAAGACAATGAGCAAGGATTGCTAGATAGTCTTGAGCTACTAGATGAAGTTCGGACACGAGCGATTGCTTGAACCCAAAATTATCAGCGAAGAATAGCGTCACACTATAATACTCGTGTAAGGCGCCATCAATTCCAAGCGGGAGATGTAGCTCTAAGGAATACCTTAGCTTCGGATCCATGCCACCAGAGGAAACTGGATCCCCATGGGAAGGACCATATATGATAATCAAACTGATTGGTTTAGGGGCATATAAGCTGAAGAACATGGCAACCGATAAAGAGCTGGATCGTTCGTGGAATGCTAGGCATCTAAAGAAATATTATCCTTAAGAAGATCATCATTTTCATTTTTGATGTAACAGAATTCAACTCAATCAATGCAATTCCCAGTTTCAACACCATATCTTTTGATTGGAGGCAACGAACAATATTCAGCGACAAACGGACAAAAATCAAAAGGCATCGGTTTAAAACTTGAGTGGGACCTTCTCAAGCTTAATGAATTTCTACGGAAATCTTTAAGTAAAGGCATCGGTTTAAACCCGAGTGGGACCTTTTCAGGCTTAATGAATTTCTATGGAAATCTTTAAGTAAAGGCATCGGTTTAAAACCTGAGTGGGACCTTCTCAGGCTTAATGAATTTCTACGGAAATCTTTAAGTAAAGGCATCGTTTAAAACCCGAGTGGGACCTTCTTAGGCTTAATGAATTTCTACAAAAATCTTTAAGTAAAGGCATCGTTTAAAACCCGAGTGGGACCTTCCCAGGCTTAATGAATTTCTACGGAAATCTTTAAGTAAAGGCATCGGTTTAAAACGACTAAGACCCATTCAAGCGAAGACTTCATTGAATGACAAAGCTCAAAGGATAAAGTTAATTCTTTATTTCTTTAAACGACCAGAAGGGGCCAACCTTTACATCAAAATTCTCAGAAAAAATACATATGAGGTAACAAGCGTTGGGATACAATCTTCTCTCGGTCGGGAAGAAACGTCATCATCGGCGATTGCGAAGAACTCCAAATAATGATCGAAGCAGCTTTTCCAGAAGCAACACAGAGTACAGAAAAATGAGTCGGGAAACATATGACGACTCCTGGCCGTGGAGGCATAGGTCCTCTCATCATTTGATTCTCGCCCTCGGCGATTGCGAAGAATTCCGTAAACTCCCACCTACAAAATCCTCCGCAATTCCATACTCTTTATCTAGCTTTTTTTTGAAGAGGCCTGATCTTTGGTCGACCTTGCATTCAAGGCAAGCTCTTCATAGCTGAACCCTCTTAGAGGGGATAAAGGAGGAGAGTCATCAAGATAGTGCATTATATCCAGATCTAGAAGGGGCAAGTCCACCACATCCTTGGCCCAAGTAGGAAGAGGAAGTCACAGCTTTTCAAACACTTCGGGATGACAATTTGTGCGGTGGGGAGCCGTGTTGAAATAAGGATTTCTCCTTAAGATCGACTCCCATACCCCGTTCTCGCCATCCCGATATGCCTACAAATTATAAGTGTTCAACATGTTAACAAATGGCTTACTCTGCAAATATTTGAAGATGCAAGCCCTACGAGCATCAGTCGGAAGAGATTCGGGCAAGAGGGTAACAACTTGCCTTGAAGGCGCAGGAGCCTTAGCTCCAGACCCTTTCAACTCTCCCGAAAGCTTCTCTACTTCCCGCTCGAGCCTTCGGATTTTCTCCTTAGCACCATCCAAATCCGAATGGAGTTGCACGATTTCAGAATTCTTCACTCAGGCAACTTCCCAAAGCCTCTCCTTAAGATGAGCAATCTCAGCATCTTTGGCTGTGGATTCCTCCCGAAGTTGGGAGAGAGTGTTACTCAAGCCTACGAGCCTAAAAGCTGATTCCACCTGCTTGTGAAAGTTATCAGAAAGGCTCCTGCAATAATTCAAGAGTTAGTCAAAGAGAACAAAATTTTGGAAAAGAAGGCAAGGAAGAGATACTTACAGCACAAGAAACTTTACAAAATTCCCTGTCGAGACCGTCGTAAAGGCTCTACTCTCGGTGGGCATTTGAGCAGAAGTACTCCATTCTAGTGCCTTCTCAAAGTTGCCTATCACCAAGTCAGACCTCTTCAGCGACCAAGAAGGCCTGTACACATCATCATCATCTGACCGAGGATGCTTTCTTTTAGAAGCAGCACCCTTGGCCTCTACAAAAGCCTCCCCCATAGAAGGAGGAGGAATTTCCACGCCTGGTGGAGGGTTGGAGGAAGATGCCAACGAGGCACCAGTAGGGGTTTCAGAAGTGCGGGTCACGACACAAGGAATATCTTCTTCCTTAGGAGACCGAACGGTCTCCATCATGGAAGATGGTACAACAAAAGCATCAGCAGAGGCTGTGGGAATCTGAACTTTAGTAGGATCGCCAACAGCAGTCTCTTCCAATGGAACAACCTTTGTCAGGACAGGAGTAGTCTTCTTGAAAGACTTTGCCCTAACCACATCCAAGTTAATTCTTGGAGGCACTGCGAGGGAAAACAAATACCGTCTGTGAAACCCAACCCTAACCTTGACCCGGAAACCCTGTTGTTTGTAGGTCCGACAACCCGAAGTAAGGCAAGAAGTCAAATATGGGCCACCTCAGTGGAAGACTTGGTGTTTGGCTTAGAATCCATGAGAGTTGTTGACAATGTTTCATTTATGGAAACTTTTTTAGGACTAAAAAGGAAACTGCACCCTGATGAAGATGGAATTAGTTGATGAACTTGGAGTACTCTCTGACTTGGTTCGAAGGCATATTTCTACATACTAGGTAAGCCACGTGGTGTGTGTGCAAAACCCCTTCAAGTTTGGATTTGATTTGAGCCTTCGTTTCCCTATTTTGGACTTGTTGTTCTGCTTGGTCGACTGGGCCAGTCGACCAATCAATCGACCAATGGGATCTGTTTTGCTGAATTAGGTCTTGGCTTCTCTATTTAAGCCCAACTTCGAGTCTAATTCGTCTTTTGTGCCTCCAAACTTCCTGGAACGAACCAGAGCTCTCCTCAAGTCATCTCCTCTGCATCCTTGGTGATTTTCTTGTTGGATCTTCGTCAAATCTCTTGCATTTACATCAAAAGGTATGTGATCATCCTCCTCTACTCTCTATCTTTGATTCACTATAGTTTTTCTTTCCTTTTCTATTTGAGAACATAGAGTTGATGTTGCATCTGTTTTGCAACCATCACTCTACTCATCTCGTCTCTTTTATTAAGGATTTAAAGCTTGATGGATGATATTCATTAAGATCATCACTCGCTTTTGAAGGAAACCATGTATTCATCTTCTTTCCTTTTTTAGATTCAATGTTCTTCAATCTTAGATCTGTTTTTCTAGAAGATCTATGCATGCTTTTCATGAATTCTTTATCAGATTAGTAATCCATCATTCCATAGTTTCTCGTCCATGAATTTGCCATGATTTTCCAAGAACCTTGATTGACTTATTTATGGTAAGTTTTTGTTTCCTATTTTGTGACTTGAACACTTAATGTCATTAGGGTTTTGAAGTCCTCTATAGATCAATACACTATCACTGCATATTCCCTCTTATTTGGTGTCCTTTTGAATCACAAAATTCGGACTTTGAATCAGAAATCTCTGATTTTTTCTGTCACTGACTCAGTTGGTCGACTGCTTGGTCGACTGACTCAGTAGACCAATCAATCGACCAATGAGGACAGTAACCTCATATTTGGTCTATTTTGGATGATTTGATCTCTTACCTTTTAGGTTTCTTTCCTAATATGATATATATACTTGTTTAGGACCTTCTTGCCAAATTTGGGAAGATTCTCCTTGATCTTTAGAGATTCTCTTCAAGTTATATAAGGTAAGGATAGTTATTTCCTTAATTACATAGATTGCATGATTTAGTTTCTATATTTGAACCTCACTGATTTATTTCCATAAATAGATTTCTATATTGATGTACTACTGATGCAACTACTCTAATTACTGTAGCATTATTTGTTTATGCTAATTAGTTCATATATGATTTACTTGCCAATTATATACATGTTGGATCATGTTATTGATTTCTTTCCATATGGGGAGTTACTTTATTTGTGATATGATTGATTTATGGTTGTGAATGAGTATGGTTTGGAAAGGAGAGGTGTCCTTTTGACACTTCTGTCCTTGGACACCTATGGGATGTTTCCAGAGATGCCCTTTGACACCTTCCTAAACTGTTGGTTGACATACCTAGGGCTGTCTAGTAGTATTTGGCTAGGATGTTCTGTTATATTAGATCTTAATCGGAGGGGTATTGAGACCAAACGACCCATGGTAGCAATGGGGATTCATGGGCGCTCAAGACCGGTAACCAACCCGTGAGAGGATAGGAATCACATTGTGGGGGCCATTCATTGGTAGGGTTGCATATGGATAGACTTGGGCTCATGGGCGCTCAAGACCCGTAACCAACCCGTGAGGGGACATGAGAGCTTCCCGTTTACCATATGTGGATAACCAATAGGGTTGATGAGTCCGTACTCAGGGACTATGAGGACTCTAGTGTGAAGGATATCGGAAAGGATCACCAGGGGCGAGGAATGGACATATCTGGATCTGAGTTGATGCAACTAAGTAGAAGACTCGCATTTGGCTAGGCTTTAACCCTGACATGCGCCAGTACTTAGACCAATGGTGATGTGAGAGATCGGTGACCTAAACCCCAGCCAAGGAATGTCCCGAGGGATGCCAGACCCACTACCAAACGACGTTGTGTGATGAGACCTTCCCAAAGAAGTACGGTGTTATGACTTAAAGCATGTCTGCCAATAGAGACCAACATACATAGAGTTAGAATCATAATAAATCATATGTTTCATGTCACATTGCATCTTACTTTGCTTTGAAATCCTGCTATTTATGTTATTATGGATTAACTGCCTTACTGGGTTTCTTTCGAAACTCACTCCTTTTGTGCTATGTATTGTTAGATTTCTCTACAGGCTCTAAGTATCATGACTGCTCTTATGAAGAAGTGCAGAGAGAAGAGACATACCTCCAGGAAGGTGATTGCGGTTACAACGATCACATTGAAGATTCCGCGGGTGGTTATGCTGCGTACGATGCTTAGTCCGTCGATAGAGTGGAAGCGCCCTTGTGCCATTTTTGAGATTTATACTTATAGAGATGTTCTCTATAAGATTGAGAACGATTTAGTTACTCATTGTACTTGTTATTGGGATTAGTTTTGATCTCTTTTCCTTTCTTTTTGGAACTACTTTTCCGCTGTTGGTAAAGTGAGATTTCCGCATCACTTTACTTTATGATCTTGACATTTTTGTTACCTTTCGTACTTTGATGATATATGACTTTATTCCTTCCTTATTTGGATCTCTCATTTATACTTTGCACATTGATTATTTATGTTCATGATTATGTTATTGTCTATGTGGGAGGTTGATTACCTCGATACTTGATCTTCGGGGTTGTGGATCACACACTCGGGTATGCCAGGTAGGGTACCGGCTGGGTGGATGTGACACTGTTAGTCCAAAAGGTCAGCCAACACAAAAAACAAAGAAGGAGCAAAACCCTAGATGTCTGAAGTTGATGTAAAGTTCAGACATCAGAGAATGATATCAAGCAAGGAACTTCCGGAGTGAATAACCCCCAAGTATACTACTTTCGAGGTTACTCAGGGAGAAAAAGTTCGTGTTGGAACTGAATAGAGAAAAGAAGAAAAGGAAAACTCACTCGTTCAAGCTCCGATTTGGGTATCGTCAGAAAATAAAAATGCAGAGGCGTCAAAGGCAAAAGAGAAACGACTATTCTTGCAAATGATGAAGACAAGAATGAAGCACACTTGAGGGACTTAAATAGCCTCATTAAGCAACGTGATAGTTGAAAACCCACACATATCAAGGGTCAAAAATAAGGGAAAGGGAAGTTTCGAATTTCGAAACAAATGCAATATCAACGGTCAGGTAATAGCGACGTTTCAAATTCATAACTCAAAAGCTAAGTTCGTCTCAAGCCTCCACATGGAGCATTGCGCACCTGATACGAGGATACCAGCCAAACACCAACCGTCGCACCAATATTAAATGAAAAGAGTATTCCCAATTTCTTGGGAAGGACAACTCGTACGCAAATACGAGGAAATGTTCGGGCTTCTTCATAAAGGAGAAGCAACCTGGAAAGAAACGCTCCAAGTGCCATAAAAGGTTCGGCCAGGTAGATTCCGATGGTTCCAAACGTCAATCCCTTTAAGATCCCCGAACGTCTACATCAGCGAAGGTACAAGGTTATTTTACAAAAAGCCAAGTTCAGTTCCTGAACGTGATTCTGAGGGAAATGAAGTAAATTTTCTGGGTACGCTATGAGAAAGTACTTTCAGATTATTGCAATAGCTATTGAAAGAGTTCAAGAAAAAGAAGATAAATATTCATTATCATTGGGCCATGGGGGGCCAACCCTTACAAAAAAAATGAAAAGAAGTTTCCTATTATCTTGGACAAGTTTTGCAGAAGGATCCACAACTGGAGCAGGACCCTGAGTTTCTTCGGGAAGAGGCGGCGGGCGAGTCATTAAGAAAATCTTCAATATTCGGATCCGTAGGAATAGGATCCTCTTCTTCCATAGCCCAGTCAGGCAAAGGCAACCCGAGCATGTCGAAGACTTCTCTATGGCAAACACTCTAAAAAGGAGTTGTATCGAAAGTAGGGTTTGCCTCAAGGATAGCCTTCTAGACATCATTCTGTCCCGCTCGGTAGGCTTGGAGGTTGTACGGATTCATTAGCTCGTTGAAGGGGACGCTATCCAGATACTTCCTTATACAGTCCCTTTGAAGATCTTGAGAAAGATGTTCGGGTTTGCTAGGAACGGCCATCTTCTTAAAACGATCATATTCGTGGGACAAAAAATTAAGCTTTTTGGTACATTTGGAAGCAAGCATTTTCTGTTTCTTTGCTTCATGTTCCAAAGCACCAGCATGACTAATGGATAAGTCAAGTTCTTTTTTCAAAGAGTTGACCTTATCATTCTCCTCTTTTAGTCCCGCAACCTCCTTCTTCAACCACTCCACTTCAGAATTTGCCATCACCAAATGCTCTTCACGAGTCTGGAGAAGGGAACCACTGTGACCAACTCGGTTCAAAGCCTCAATATGCTGGTAGAAGCTCAACACAGCATTCCTGAGGAAACAGACGAATTATGAAAAAATCCTAAGAAGGATTATAAAGCAAGAGGCAGGAAATACCTTGTCGAGAGACGAACGAGGGTATCGTCACTCAAAGATTCCAGAGCCTGACGGTCGGAAGGCATCAGGCTGAGAGAGCTCCATTCGGCAGCTTTCTCATGGTCCTACGTGACCCGGTCAGACACACTCAGTGTCCACTGAGGAACAAAAGTTTCCTCGGAGTCTTTGCTCTTCTGAGATTTCTTCAGGACAAAGGCCTCGGACGAGTCATGCTTCCTCTTGGTTCGTGCTGAGGAAGGAACTTCGGCCTCTTCCGCGATTGGCCTTTTTCCCTTGCTCGAGGGAATGACTATTGGTTTCAAATTTCTAATACCCTTGTAAGAAGGGTCCAGAGGGGGCAGAGCGGCTATCTCGTCCGCTGTCAGCGTCCGAGGGGACCGTTGTTCTGCAGCTACAAAGGCCTTGGCAGCCTTGACTCGAAGGTTTTCTGGGTTAACCTTGGGAGGCACTGCAAGGAAGAACAAAAGTCAAAAAATTGAATCAAGCTACAGAACACTCAAAAAAGGCAAACACAACAGTTAGAAAGCTCACAGCGAGCTAGACCCCAATACTGAAGAATTGGGGTGTATTCCATCTCATAACCATGTATTTTTTGATACCATGGAATGGACTTGGTCTTCCTGGCAACCGCTCTTTCGGTTTTGAACAGCTGAAGGACCCGATTACCTTCAAAATATGAAGTAAGCAGCTTCCAGGTGATCAGGAAGTTGAGGTCTGACTGAGGCGCTCGGTAGAAAAAATACCGTTTGTGCCATCCTCTATGATTAGAAGGACAGGTTCCCCTAGCAAGGATACTGCCCAACTAGCTAAGCTCAACTTTATTGCGCTTGGAGAGAAAAACCCAACCAGAAGGGTTGGAAAGAGAAAGAACATGAAAATGAACAAAAAGAGGGAGAGAAGGTGTGATACCAAGTTCAAAACATAAACCCAAAAAGCCAACGATGATGCGCCAACTATTGGGGAGGAGCATTACGGGACAAATGTCCCAGTGATTTAAAACAGCGAAAAATAGAGTGTGGAAGAAAGGAAAACGAACTCCACTCTCCAGGGTATCTATGTACAAAGAAAACTCATTGGGAGGATTTTAATCAACCCTCTCGTCAGGATTGGGAGCCCTAAGATAGTACGAAGGAGGAAAGTCAGCGCTCAATGACCGACGGGAGATCAACTTCAGTATAGGAGGAGGGAACACTAAGTTCATCCTTGGACCTACTAGGTTGCTTAAACTGCCCAGAAGCCTCGTCAATTACTATGAAACCCAGCCCAAACCTAGCCCGGGACACCCTATTTATTCTGGGTAAAGAAAGACTTGTTTAATGTTAGACCTTGATGTTGGACCTTGATTTCAGTGTTACTATCTTTGAAAACCTTAGGAAGTCATGTCAAACCTTTCCCTTAGGGTAGGTCCATGTCCCGAAGTGAAGGAAGAGGTCTCTATGGCCCCTCTCGGTAGAAGACATGGTATTTGACCCAAAACCCATGGATGTGGTTGATGGTGCTCCATACTTGGATGCATTGTCAGTGTTAGTTAAGAATCTGCAGCCTGATGAAGATGAGCTTAGTTGGTGGACCTAATAAACTCCTGTGCTCCATCCGAAGGTATTTCTGGAAACTAGACTTCTTGATTGACTTGTAGGAGAAAACCCCACTCAATTTGACCCCGTATAGCCCTCCGAATCCTTATCCAAAGTTGCTGTTCTTGTCTGGT
This sequence comes from Hakea prostrata, assembly GCF_041222555.1. Classification (NCBI taxonomy): domain Eukaryota; kingdom Viridiplantae; phylum Streptophyta; class Magnoliopsida; order Proteales; family Proteaceae; genus Hakea; species Hakea prostrata. The sequence goes on along the minus strand of NC_142607.1, from coordinate 23,049,710 downwards.
CGGCTGGCCAGTCAACCAGCCAGTCGACCAAGGAGATCTAGCCCGAGAAAATCTGGTTTTTTGGTCATTTTGGGTTCTATTTATGTGGAAATTCGTGGTTTTCACCCCATTTTCTGTTGGGACTCTCTTGGGGCATGGGAAGGCTCCTCTTGGGTCTCTCTTTGGTGTGGGTGAAGAACTCCTACAAGTTTCTTGATTCTTCTTCTCCAATTTCTTCCCCAAGGTATGTATTCTCTCACTTACACTCTAATCTACTCTCACCTCTTCTCTTTCTTGTTGTTGAGACTATGAAGATGGTGCTGCAACCTTGCAACCACCTCTTCTAATATCTTTTTTGATTTGCCTAAACCCTATTTGCATTCTATCAATGCTTTATTCCCTATACATGATCCCTAACCTTGCATTCTTATGATTTTCTTCACAACATCATGATTTCATCTCCTAAAACTGATTTGCTATAGTATGCTAGGTCTGATTTATTGTTAGTAATTGATTCAATCTATTGTTCATCATTCCCTTAATTGATTCTATGAATTCCCTTGCAATTGCAATCAATTTCATTGAAAACTATGATTCTAGCATATAGAACCTAGGGTTTTGATTTGGGTATTCCTAATTGGACCGTTGGATCTTGATGAAACTTAGTGTATAGTGTTCTTATATTGCCATAATCATTCCCTCCAAGTTTCGAATTGATCGGAGCACTGGAAGATCAGTTTCGGGGCAAATCTCATATTCAACTCGTTACTATTTGCTGGTCGACTGACAGTCGACCAGCCAGTCGACCAAGATATGACTGAAACTCTGTACTAGCCCGAGTTGCTCCGATTGACCTCCGATTTGATTGTTTTCTTCTCTAATGTGGCACATGTGTTATTTAGGGTTCAAGCACTAAGTTTTGGACTATTCTAAGAGATCTTTGGGATTAGTTTCGATTCGATTAAGGTAAGGATGGTTATTGCCATAAATACATAGGCTATGTGCTTATGCCTTGATTTTCATAACTTAGTGAACATGGTCTCTTTATTACTTTTGAACATCATAAGACTGTTATTCATGCTTTAGAACAGTAGTATTGTGATTTCATATGCTCTTGTTATAATGATTAATTATTATTGTCACTTGTACATGTGATGAATCATTTCAATATTAGGACTGAACTTCTATTATGATGACGTATCAAATGTATGTTAGATGTTGGACTTGAGCATGTGGTTGCTTAGGTATAACTTGGGATTGGGGAGTGTCCTATTGACGCTTCTGTCCTTGAGCATCGGAGTGAATAGTATGGGATGTTCTCCAAAGGTGCCCATCGACACTTTCCCGGGTTATTGGATGACATACATAGAATTGTCTAGTTGTGTGGCTAGGATGTCCCTGTCATATTAGACCCGAATCGGAATGGCATTGAGACCGAACGACCCGTGGTAGTGTATGGTTTGATGGGCACTCAAGATCGGTAACCAACCCGTGAGAGGACATAAACCATACTACGGATACCCAAAAGGGTCCATTTATTGGTAGGGTTGCAAATAGCTAGACTTGGGCTCACGGGCGCTCAAGACCAGTAACCAACCCATGAGAGGACGTGAGAGCTTCCCGTTTATTATTTGTGGATGACCAATAGGGTTGATGAGTCCGTAGTCTGGGACTATGCTGACTCTAGTGTGAAGGATACCGGAAAGGATCGCTCGGGGCGAGGAATGGACGTATCTGGATCTAACTTGATATGACTGAGTAGATGACTTGCATTGGGCTAGGCATTACCTTAACATGCGCCAATACTTAGACCAAATGGTGATGTGAGAGAGTGGTGATCGAAACCCCAGCCAAGGTTGTCCGGAAGGTTTTAGGACCCAATTCCCACCGGCTTGAGTGATTGAGACCTACCCAAAGAAGTTTGGTGCTATGACTTAAAGCATGTCTACCTTAGAGACAAGCATTCATAGAGTTAGAACCATACTTGCATCATGTGTTTCATATCATATTGCATCATGTTATGGCTTGTATCATATGGCATATGTTTTATGGAATGACTGCCTTGCTGAGTTCTTTTGAACTCACTCCTTTTTGCAACATATTTTGTTAGACTTTTCTGCAGGTACTACTACTGTTGATTGTGACGATCAACACTCTGAAGACCAAGTTGCAACCACACTGGTTGCAGTGAACACATTGATAAAGACTAGCAGTCCGAGACTGATATTTGTCAGGAGCATATTCAGCCTGGCTTAGTTTCTTATGATTTTGTTATTTAGGAAGCATTGTATAAGTTGGAAGAAACTGTAATTTAGTTGCTTACCTTTTCTTTCCCTTCTTTTGAGAATCGGTTGTAACCGTTACTTTTATTTGACCTACCTTCCGTTGTTGTTGTAGAGTGGATTTCCGCCTCATCCCACATTTTAATTATTTATTTTATTGGTATCTTTCCGCACTCTGATGTTCCTTGTGATTCTTCTGATATTCTTTCCTTGACTTTTATTATTAAATTACTTGAAAACTATGAATTATTCTCGCTTTTGATTAAGTTATTGTGCTAAGTGGATATGATCGTTCCTAAACTTGATCTTTTGGGCTGTGGATCACTCCACTGGGTATTCTAGATAGGGTATCCCCTGGGTGGATGTGACAATTACTATGGGAGTTCTAGATGGTTCGGACTCAGGAGGCACGAAAGGAACTTCAATACTTTTCTCTACTCTTTTCTGCTAACTAACTTCTTCAAAATCACGCCAGAGAGCAGTTAAAGTCTTCTTATCACTATCTAAGTGATCAAGGGGGAGAGAAACAGAGACCTCCCCACTAGAATCGCCCTTACTAGTGCTATATTCAGAAGAAACCCTACCACCTTCCATTACTATGAAGGTCTGATTCTGGTTTTTACAAAAGTAAAGCCAGAGATGAAAGTAAAAGAAAAGATCGAGACAACAAGTAAATGGTGCAAAGGAGTCAGTGAACTTACTGATTCACCAAAGCAGAGAGCCTAAAAGCGAGAAGAGTATTGGGGTGCGAGGAAGACGACGAAGTTTCAAATTCCAGACAAAGAGAATGAAATATATGAAGACAACAAATCGCTTTTAAGCATATAGATGATCAAGGACGTGTACGGTCAAGATAAATTCAGTATCAACGATCACGATCGGAAGACGTTTCAAAAAAGTTTGAATTAGAACAGGCGTTTTTGAGAAACCGTTGCTTCGATTTCGTGAGCAATGATGATTTCGGCTACAGAGGACACGTGGCGTCACCCCCGAAGAAAGTGAAGACATTCACAAAACTCGAAGAAAAAGAGATGCAGCCGCATTAAATGCGATACGACGTTTAATGAACGAAGGATTATGCAGAACCCTCGTTCGACAAACGGGTCCAATTCAAACCAAGCCCTCGGAATTGCTCGAACACTTGGTCTGGGGGGGCTCGTGATACGGGAGAAATCACAATCGAACCGGGTCTACCCTTGGTTCAACCCTTGACCCCGGTTAGGAAGAAACAAACCGACTCGCATCTATACGGGCCGGGTTTAAGAGATAAACTTGCTAAAGAAGTTTTCTACTCAGTCAACAAGTGCTCCCGAACCCGTGATACTCGGAGTGGACGAATCGTCAAGCAGACGGTTAGCAACACTTGCGGGAGCAAATGATTGTGTTTCTTCAGAAAACTGCCACGCTACAATCGTGCAGTTATCCATTATCCTACCACGAACGGATCTATTAACAACGGATCTAACCGTGAAGATCGGACGGCCACTCGAAGAAGGCTCGAGTAAATCCAACGAAGGAGATTCGACGGTAAGCACTATATAAGCCACAACCTACTTTCGAGAGAGGTATTTGAATCGTATTCTATCTATTCATATTCATACTTTTGCTCTGTATGCAAGTAGAGCCTTTTGTGATTAAGTTCATCAGCTGACTTTGCCTTCGGAGGTGGACTCCTGACCTCAGCGGTCAAGGCCATATCGACGATTGTCTTTGCAGGTCATCCATCGAAGATCTAACGGCTGAGCAGATTTTGGACGCATCAGGAAGCATGTTAGGTTCATTTCTTACTCCTTAGTCCTTATTTTAATGTTCATTTATAGTATAAGAATTATTGGTGTGATCCCATGCTAATGTTGACGCATTTTGACTCCCTGGGTCACCCACGGGTGATTTATGAGAGTCAAATTTGGGCTTTTTGAGATGGGTCAAATTTAACCAAATTAAAGGTACCTGTATGATCCTTTTATTGCCAATTAGACTTTCCCAAAGTTTCGTTTCGATTAGACTTCGAATTGGTGGCAAATTAGAGACCAATTACTAATAAGATTGAGAACTACCCTTTGTAAAGTAGTGGTAAGGATTTGGGTTTTTCGTGGGAAGATTTTGTGATATCCTTTGAAACCCAAATTGACTCTAATTTGTGATAATTGTTTCTTTTGCATTAATAGATTAATATATCTTTAGTCACTAACTTGTGAGAAAGAATTACAAATCTTTGGAGAAAAGAATCAAGTGAAAGGTGAGGAATATACTTAACTTTATATTACATGTATAATGATGTTAGTTAATTTTCATTATTTATATCTTGACTTGCTTTAGTATTATCTTGTGATTATGTCTTTTTCAATATCTTTTAATATTGATATGAGATGGATGAGATTGAATGGATTGAGTTTTTCTTGTTGAATCTTAAATTATTGATATAAAAATATATGGATGATATTGAATTGAATTTCCCATTCTATTTCATGTTGCAAATTAGGGTTGTGGGTTCACCCATTACCCCAGTGACATTATGTGATTGCTTAGATTGTGATTGGGAATGGGGAATGCCCTTTTGGCATTTCTGCCATAGGATACCAAAGGAGGTGGTATGGGACACATTCATATGGTGCCCTTGGCGCTTTCTTGATTGACATACCTAAGGCATGTCTAGAAATGTTGGGTTAGGTGACCTCATGAGTACTACTACCCTTTCGGCAGGGGTATTGAAGCCGGTTAACCTGTGATGTTAGTGGTTAGGTCCTATGTGTCAAGCAGGCCCACTATCATCATAAAGAGGTAGGGTTGAATATAAGATAAGGGTTTATGGGCACTCAAGACTGATGAAATGATCCGTGAAAGAACATGGAGATCATCCTGTCCATTATATGTGGATGACCATTGGGTTAAGGAAAGTGATCCAACAGATGCCTCCCGTTGAGGATTTCATTCATAGGTGGGAAAGTATCGAACCAAAAGGGCACTAGGCATGAGGGGAGATATTGGATACAGAACCGAGTTGGTTGGTGCCATAGGGGAAGTATCTATACCACATGTAGTACGAGACCGTATGACTTTGCATTGGGCCTAGAATTATCCATGACACGTGCTAGATCTTATACCAATGGTGATGTGAGAGAGTGGTGACCTACTCCCCAACCGAGGCTTGGCAGGACTATCACATCCACCCAGCCGGTACCCCATTTGGAATACCCGGGATGTGATCCACAGTCCAAGGATCAATGATCTGAGGTCCATGCCTCCCACATACACGGTAACACAATCATGAACAGTAATAATCAATGGTAAAAGCAACTAATATCAAGTATCATGAACAAGACAAGATTAACTAAATCAGAGTGCGGAATATAGATGATAGATAAGGTATGATCAAAATCATAAAGGGTGAGAAGGTATGGTAGTCACCCTCTCAGAGCAGCGGAAAAGTATAAAATCAAGTTAGTTACATATCCAAGTATCACCGGAATAATTTAAGACAAGTTAATTACAAAATCTAAGGTTCCACAAATACACCAGGGGAATGGGGCACTATGCTAGGGTTTCTTCTATACTAATAGTAGTCTCCTCAACAGTACGGATGAAGTAAACCCAGCGCTGCCGCTCCCGCACAACAGTGGGGCTAACCATGGTGCGAATAATAATCCTCCTCGGCTCCAATATACGAATCCTCACCGACGCCACTACCCGGAGGGTAGTATGTGGAATCATAGTCCGCCTCATAGGAGGTGCCATCGTAATCTTCGGTACCTGGAATGTAATCTAAAACATTTGCACAAAAGGAATGAGTTCGTAGAACTCAGCAAGGAAGTTATTCCATAATTAGAAATCATACACATTCAGAACATATAATAATGCAATGTGATATGGAACATATGATGCAGATATGAGTCTAACTCTATGAATGCTGGTCTCTAAGGTAGACATGCTTTAAGTCATAGCACCGTACTTCTCTGGGTCGTCAGTCACTCTCCCATTTCCATATCTTGGGAATGCCCGGGGAAGATCGGTAAAGTCATCAAAACCATGGTAAGGGGAATCGGTCACCGCTCTCTCACATCACCATTTGGTCAAGTCATGGCGCATGTCACAGGTAAAGCCTAGCCCAATGCAAGTCATCTACTCAGTCGGTCAAGTCAGATTCAGATACGTCCATTCCTTGCCCCCGGCGATCCTTTCCGGTATCCTTCACACTAGAGTCAGCGAAATCCCGGATTTCGGACTCATCAACCCTATTGGTCATCCACATATAGTAAACGGGAAGCTCTCACGTCCTCTCACGGATTGGTTACCGGTCTTGAGCGCCCGTGAGCCCAAGTCTATCCATATGCAACCCTACCAATAAATGGCCCCTTTCGGGTATCCGTAGCATGGTTTATGTCCCCTACCGGATTGGCTACCGGCCTAGAGCGCCCATCCAACCATACACTACCACGGGTTGTTCGGTCTCAATGCCCTTCCGATTCGGGTCTGACACGACAAGGATGAACCTAGCCACACCACTAGACACCCCTATGTATGTCATCCAATAACTCGGGAAAGTGTCGATAGGCACCATCGGAGAACATCCCATACTATTCCCTCCGATGCCCAAGGACGAAGTGTCGAGTAGGACACCCTCCAATCCCAAGTCATACGTAAGCAATCACATATTCAATCTCATCATTTCTCATGCATCCAATGCATATTCATAATAGTAATCAAATCATGATATTGAAGCGAATCATTATAAACATAAGTAAATCAAAATGATAAGATGACACAACAAGAGTATAAAGATTTAAATGCTACTGTTCTAACACATATGTAACAGTCTTATAATGATTGAAAGAAAAATAAGGGATTTCGTTCTTTAAATAAAACACAATTTAATATTTGATGACTTATATGTTTATGAAGATAACCATCCTTACCTTGGATGAGTTGATGATGAATTGAGAATACCAAGAATAGTCCAATAGAAGTGTTAAGGCCCTAAACAGACATCAATAATAAGTTAGAAAGAAGTCGGGAAGATCGGATGTCATTCGAGTCAAAACTGACCAAGGTTGCTGTCAGCAACAACTTTGGTCGATGGTTTTGGTCGATGGTATCGACCAAAATGATCGACCAAAATAGTCCTCGGGCAGAATAGTGGATTTTGGGGATTTTTGGTCCGAAATGAGTCTTCCGGTGTTCGGATCAATCTGGAATTTGGAGGCATACTTAACAACAGTAGTAGGACACTATAAATCAAGGAATTAACCCAATCCAATGGTCTAATTAAAAAGCCCCAATTTGAGCTATCAAGTTCAAGTGATAAACATCATGGTATGAGTTGGAATTGATTGCATTGATGAGTAATAGCATGCAATAGTTAGAGGAACTAATAGAAATTCGATTGGAATCATATGGCAATGTTAAACATGAACATAATACACTTTATAGCTCAGTTTGATATCAAATGGTATGGTGTTAATAGGTAAATCATGGAATACATATGCTAGGCATGAGATATAAGCATTAGCATCAATGAATGGTTGAGGGAATCATGGATTGAGCATGAGTAGGCACTTGGAGTGGTGGTTGCAAGGTTGTAGCACCATTCCAAATGTCCCATCAGCAAGATGACAATAGAAAGGAGTAGAAAATGGTAGGGTAGAGAGTGGAATGAAGAGTCTTACCTTAGTGTAGAAGATGAAGGCAAGAATCAATGATAAACTAAGTGTCTTTGATGAGATACCCTTCACACTAACCAAGGAGCTGCTTTGGGAAGCTCTCCCCACGTTTCCAGGTGAGAAAAATGATTGCAAAAGGCTCAAGGCTCGAGGCCATATTAAATAGAAAAGGAATATTCCATGGAATCATTAACTTGGCAGACTGGGACATTTTGGTCGATGCTTTTGGTCGATGGTATCGACCAAAATGATCGACCAAGATGATTTCAGCAGAAAACTCAGGTTTAGAACAGCAACTTCAAGTAGGGATTTGAAAGGCTATACAAGGTCAAATTGAGTGAGGTTTTCTTCCACAATTTAATCAAGAAGTCTAGTTTCTAGGAATACCTTCGGATTGTGCACAGGAGGTCATTTGGTACATCAACCATGTTAATCTTCTCCGATGCGCAGACTTTCCTTAAACACTAACAATGCATTTAAGCAAGGGGTATCATTGTCAATGTCCATGGACTCGGTCTCCAAATCATGATCATCAATCAGGATGGTCCATAGATCTCTTCTTCCACCGCTTTGGGTCATCAGACCTGAATACAACAGTGGATCCGGGTCAGGGTCAAGGTTAGAATAGGGCTGGATATTACATTCTCCCCCCCTTAAAAGAATTTCATCCTCGAAATTGAAAGCGTACCTGTGCTTCCAAAAAGATGAGGAAACTTCTCCTTCATGTCTTCTTCTTTCTCCCATGAAGCTTCTTCAGGGGTATGGTTTTTCCATCGGATCTTCACCAGAGGGATGGTGCGATTCCAGAATCGCTTGTCCTTTCTATCTAGGATCTCGGCTGGTCCTTCATCGTAAGAAAGATCGGCACTAAGTCCTTCGGGTGCTTGCTGTAGTATGTGCTCCGGGTTTTCTAGGTATTTCCGAAGCATTGAAACATGGAACACATTGTGAACTCCAGCAAGTGACGGAGGCAAGGCCAAGCGGTATGCTACTGGTCCAACCCTTTCCAGAATCTCAAAAGGTCCAATGAAGCGGGGACTAAGCTTTCCTTTCACATTGAATCTTGTCACCCCTTTCATAGGTGATACTTTAAGGAAGACTTTCTCTCCAATTGGAAATTCTAAGTCGGTTCTTCTCTTGTCGGCATACGACTTCTGTCTAGATTGAGCAGACTTAATCCTTTCCTGAATCATGTCAACCATATCACTGGTAGCTTCGATCATCTCTGGACCTAAGACTTTTCTTTCACTAGTCTCAGTCCAATACAAGGGTGTTCTACAAGTGTTACCATACAAAGCCTTAAACGGAGCCATGCCTATTGTTGCTTGATAACTGTTGTTATAAGCAAACTCGACTAAGGCTAGGTGTTAATCCCAATTTCCACCCATGTCAACCACACAGGACCTAAACATGTCTTCAAGAATGTGAATTGTCCGCTCAGATTGTCCATCGATCGTGGGTGATGAGCTGTACTCAGATTCAATTGGGTTCCCAAGGCTTTCTGCAATCCATTCCAAGACCTTGAGGTGAACCTAGGATCACGGTCCGAAACAATACTCACTGGCACTCCGTGTAGACGAACTACATTGTCCACATAAAGTCTAGCTAGCTTATCCAAAGAGTAGGTGATCTTCATAGGAATGAAATGGGCTGATTTAGTCAACCTATCAACAATCACCCACACAGTGTCATTTCCCTTACTCGTCCGCGGCAAGCTAGTCACAAAGTCCATTGAGATATCTTCCCACTTCCAACTAGGAATAGGAAGGGGCTGAAGTAATCCAGATGGGGGTTGGCGAACAGCTTTCACACGTTGGCAAGTTCCACACCTGGCAACAAAGTCTTCAACATTTGCTTTCAAACCATTCCACCAAAAATGTTCCCTTAAGTCCTTGTACATTTTGGTACTTCCAGGGTGTACTGTAAAGATGGACTGGTGTGCTTCTTTCAATATTTCTTTCTTGATTTCATCGACAGCGGGCACACAGAGTCTACCTCTAAACAATAATGTACCATCCGTAGATGTACTAAAAGCAGGGTCCATTTCTGAATTCGAGACAATCTTATCAATCTTCTCTTTCAACTCCTGATCAGAACTTTGCAAGGCAACAATTCTATCTCTAAGGGAGGATCTCGCAGTTATGGCATAGAGAATACAATCCGAACCCTTAGGGATCACTTCCAAACCAAATCTTTCCATTGAGGACAACAAAGGCCGACTCAAAGCATTTAAATCCAACTCTTTTCTTTGACTCTTTCTACTAAGAGCATCTGCTACTACATTTGCTTTACCCGGGTGGTACTTGGATGTCACAATCATAGTCGAGACCAACTCCAACCATCTTCTCTGTCTCATATTCAACTCCTTCTGGGTGAAGAAGTATTTCAAACTTTTATGATCCGTGAAGATGGCGATCTTCTCACCGTATAGATAGTGTCTCCAAATTTTCAAAGCAAATACAACAGCTGCAAGCTCTAAGTCATGAGTGGGGTAGTTCCGCTCATAATCCTTTAGTTGTCGAGAGGCATAAGCCACTACCTTTCCATGTTGCATCAACACGCAGCCCAAACCGATTTTAGAAGCATCAGTGTAGACCGTCAATCCACCGGAACTATCAGGTATAGTCAGAACCGGCGCGCTTGTCAATCTAACCTTCAGCTCCTCGAAGTTCTTCTCACAAGAATCGGTCCAGACAAACTTCTCCTCTTTTCTAGTTAGCTTAGTCATAGGGGCAGCCAACCTAGAAAAGTTTTCAATGAATCTCCGGTAGTATCCTGCTAATCCAAGAAAACTTCTTATCTCGGTCATAGTCTTCGGTCTTTCCCAATCAGTAACAGTTTGGACTTTCTTTGGGTCAACACGAATGCCCTCGGCTGAAACAACATGGCCAAGAAACACTACACTTGAGAGTCAGAAGTCACACTTGCTAAATTTAGCATAGAGTTTCTTTTCTCTCAACCTTTGCAACGTGCAGTTCAGGTGCTCCGCATGGTCTTCCTCATTCTTCGAGTAAATCAAGATGTCATCAATGAAGACGATTACAAATTTATCGAGTACATCGTGAAATACTCGGTTCATGAGATCCATAAACACGGCGGGGGCATTAGTCAAGCCGAAAGGCATCACTTTAAATTCATAATGTCCGTACCTTGTTCTGAACGCTGTCTTAAGGATGTCACTTGACTTCACCTTCAGCTGGTGATATCCCGATCTCAAATCAATCTTTGAAAAGACAGCAGCACCCTTCAACTGATCAAAAAGGTCATCAATCCGAGGCAGAGGATATCTGTTCTTGATTGTCAACTTGTTCAATTCCCGGTAGTCAATGCACAGACGCATACTACCATCTTTCTTCTTTACAAACAAGACCGGAGCTCCCCAAGGTGACACACTTGGCTGCACGAAACCTCTCTCTAAGAGTTCATTTAATTGAGTTTGCAACTCCTCGAGTTCGGTAGGTGCCATTCTGTAAGGGGCCTTGGATACAGGAGTCGCTCCAGGAATTAAGTCTATAGAAAACTCAACTTCCCTATCAGGAGGTAAACCTGACAAGTCATCCGGAAAAACATCAGGGAATTCACTAACAACTCTGACTTCTTCAAGTCTCTTCTTCTCTCTGACCTTACTTCCAGCATCGAAGCATTTCCCAAAAAGGTATGGACTTGCATTAGAGTGGACAAGGTCCTTTTGCTAAATCTTCCCTTCTCTCCTTGAAATTCGAAGACTGAATTCTCTTCTACACGGAACTGAATCTTCTTTGAGGAACATAAGATCACGGCATTGTAGAAGGTCAACCAGTCGATTCCCAAGATTACATCAAAATCTCTCATGTCAAATAATACAAGGTTTGCCTCCGGATTTCTTCCACAAATCAAAATAGAACAATCTTCTAACACTTTATCTAGTTTAACAAAGAGATCCAACGGGGGTGCAAATAGACAAATGACTAGATAAACAGCGAGGTGTCAAGTTAGTCCTCAAGGCAAAAGTAGATGATATGAATGAATGTGATGCACCCGTATTAAATATTACAAATGCGGGAAGAGAAGCTACTAATAGTGTACCTGTTACAACATCGTGGCAGGGGTCTTGCTCGGTACCAGATATACTAAACACTCTGCCAGAGGGAGGGGCGAAGTAGCAGCAGGAGTACTCTTCACTACAGGAGCTTGAGATTGCACAGACTTGTTGGGGCAAGAACGAGCATAATGGCCTGCTTGCTTGCAGAGGAAGCAAGTAGTATCTTTCGGTCCAATAGGGGCTGCAGCAGGGGGAGGTCTCTGATAAGCTGGTCTAGGATTCACCATCCAGTGCCTAGGAGGATAAGTAGCTCCCTGAGGTCTGGCTCCACTGGACTGACCATGATAGCTCATAGAAAGGGAATTAGGATTCTGACCAACATGTCTCGGCTGAAAGGCGGGTGCAGGATAAGGAGTAGGTCTAGCAAAACGCC
>NC_142607.1:19911242-19918742 GCF_041222555.1 Hakea prostrata | reverse complement strand
GGAACTATTCCTTGTAAGCCCAATATGAGAACCTTTGATCGGGATGCCCTGGCGTTGGTGAAATCCCAGCCTTTAACCCCCTGGCACATCGATTTCGTTCAATCTTCTTATGGACCTGAGTTCTACCTTTGCTCTCTTTCTTCAGAAGACTTAGATAGGTTTAAGTCAAGCTTTAGTATACCCGAGGGGTACCAAGTTATCCTCCTGACTGATAATCAAAGGGCGAATAGTCCTCCGAGGGGCTTCTATCCCCTATATTATGATGCTTTCATCCCCTATATTATGATGCTTTCATCGGGGGCTTGCATCTTCCTTTACATTATCTTTTTGTAGATTTTTTAGAACACTACAGGCTTAGCCCATCTAACTTGAGCCCGAACAGTTGGCGCATCATGATCAGGTTTGTTGGTTTCTGCCATGCCTTAGGAGTTTTCCCGACCTTTGGTATGTTTCATCACTTTTATTCTTTGCATCCTCATACCCAGCGTGGCTGGTTTTTTCTATCAAAGAGGGTATCTTCCTCTTTCCAAGGGAATTTCATCTTGAAGGATTCTCTCCTGTCCACAACCAAGAAATGGAGGGAATTTTTTCTTTTCTTCAAACCTCCTACTCCCGAGCCTTTCCTTACACAATTCCAAGAGAGATCCAAAGATGACATTGATCTCCTGAACACCCCTGTCGACTTGGATCCTGACGAAGAAGAAAGGGTCGGGATCATTAAACAAGTGGAAGGGGATGATTTTGCAGTCCATGGTTATTCCATGGAATATAATTCAGTACTTCAACTGTGGGGCTTCTCCCCGGGTAAGCTTTCGTTTCTATTGCCTTTACTTTGTATTCCCTGTTCTGACCTGATTATATCTCTCTGTCTTGCAGTGGCCCAAAACATCTCTGACGAGGATCTGATGGCTGCAGCACTCGAGAGAATGGATGAGGCCCGGAGAAGGAAGCCTGTCACGAATACTAAGGCTTCAGCTTCCGGGGTTTTGAAGACAAAGGACCCTGCTTCGGGTTCTATCCCGGTCAAAACTTCCATGGCCAAAGGCCAATCTCCTACTATGGCTGTCCCAATCGAGACTGAAAAGAGTCCAAAGAAGAAAGCGCCTTCTTCGGGAGGTGAGAAAATAAAAGCGGAGGTGGCTCCTTGTCCTCCCCCATAGAAGGTTTGTATCTACGAACCCGAACATGAAGTTGGGCCTTCGACTTGCATTGACAATCCCGAGTTTAGCTTGGTTTTTGTTGACTCGGGTCATGCTGAGCAGTGGTTGAACAATGCCACCGAAGATGCTAATCGGGAGTACTTGAAGAATCTCCCCAACAGAGAGTTTTTTGTTGAAGGATACAGGTAACGTTCTTCCGGTTCCATCCCGTTCTTCTTCCTCTTTTTGTTATCGGTTGTCTAATGTTTCTTCTTCAGGTATGTGGCCAGGGCAGTCCACATCTTTGCCGAGTCTCTGGGTAGAGCTCAGGACCAAGCTAACCAATTGGCGCTGGCCGAACAGCTGCATCAAAAAGCAGCTAACGTTCGGGTTGGTCAAGCGAAGAAAGAGTTGGAGGAGGCCCAAGGGAAACTAGCCAAGCTGAAGAAGGAGAGAGACGACCTTTCCAAGAGGAAAGGCAAATACAAGAAGCTCGAGAAGGTTGCTGCAGACCTGAAGACTTCTGAGACTCTCTTGGCTGAGGAAAGAGAGAATAATGTTTAACTGAGAAAAGAGCTGGGGGAGTTGAAGGCCTCGGGGGCACAAACTTTCAGGCGGGAGGTATTGGAGGATTACTTTGAATCCCAGGAGTTCAAAGATTTGGCAATAGCCATTTCTACTCCTGCCTTCAAGAGAGGCATACGTTAGGCCTTCAAGTTGACCCTTCAGCAAATGCCACTTCCCCATCCCGAGTACTAAAGAAGCTTCTGGATCCCAAGTTATATGATGAACTCCAGCTTCCTCGGCCATAAGATCTTCCCGAACTTCCTGAAACCCCGTTCCCTAAAGCTATGGACTATATTGATCCCCGTTACCACAGACGGCGCCAAACTGATGCATATAAGTTATGTTGATGCTGCACTCGATTGAGCCCCCTTTAAGCTAAAGACGATGAGTCCTACAAAAAGAGTTAGACGCGGGCCGGCTAGATTACCGGGCAACCGCCTCTGATGGCTAAGTCAGACAGTGAACAATCTAAGATCTCGTGCCAAGATTACACAAGACGAAGCTCAGAATGTATTGGATGCTTACCGGAGGGGTATGTCTCCCATCTTATACCGTTAATGTTACCTTTTATGTATTTGGTAAATCTACCCAATGGAGGCTGTCATTTCTCCTGAGATCACACCTTCCTGTCGTCGATCCCGCTCAATCAATGACGGAGTTGACTTTCCTCATTGAGAAGAGTTGCCATATTATTCGAGCGTACATCGCGCTCGGGTCCAATCACTCGGCTCTTGTCGAGACTGAGTGTGTGGAGCCCCATCCGGGTCTGACCCGATCGGGTGGGAAACTTCCGTATCACCAGCTATTGACGCATATGGGTTACTACCAAACATAATACCAGCTATTTTCCGAACTACAAAAAGAAAAATTGGGTCAAGCTCAATAAGCCAGGTTTGCCCCTTAGGCTTAGGAACTTGTTGGTGAAGAAAATATAATCTTAGCTCCACGGTTCGCTCCTGATCCAGCCCTTGCTTCTAAAACCAAAACAAAGTGAAAGTGGGCCGCCTCTGAGGACGAAAAGCCACCTCCAACGATTAAGTTAGCCCAAGCCAACAATTCATTGACTCCATTGAGGAGTGAAGACCCCAAGAGATGATGGAGATCATGTTCTTGAAGGGTTAGAAAATTAAAGAGAATGGTGGCTGGAATGTTCAGATGAAGGGTTATATAATTGATTCATACCTCCAAAGATAGTACGCTTCACAGCCTTTGGATGCTGATGTGATGAGATGGAGGGTTGAGATGGCTTCTGTAGTTTAAGGACCCAAGACACGACCCAAGGAGTCGCCTTAGCCGTCAGGGGGGTCCATCAGCGGGGAACGCGCCTGTCGTGCATTTCTGCTGATGTGACCAAAGCCCACAAAAAAGGGGGGCCAAGCAGGCCGCTGCCCTAGGGCTCAAGAAGATCCTTAAGTATACAAAGCTTCTAGCGTCTGTAGTAGGGGCTCTGAGCTCATTTAATATGGTTTTGCCACGTGGAACCTTCTCGCCAAATCACGGATTGGTGACTGGTTTGGGCCTTTAAGCCACTTCTCGGCTGGTGGGTCTTTGGTGAGACATTAATCAAAGAAAAGCCTAAGCCCAATATGTTGTCAAGGGCCGGTCCAGAAACCGATCCACTGGGTCATGGAGAGTGTACGAAAATATCGATAACAGAACTAAAGCTAGAAGACCACTACAGTTGATCTGTTTCACCCCCGAATATTGACTATAGACTATAGTTAATCCATAAGATTATAATTAATAGGTGTACCATTTTATATGATTTCTTTATGTTGGTTAGATATAGATTGAAGATTTTATGTACTTTCTAGACCTTCATGATTCTGGGCATATCTGGGCTTTTGAATCTTAAAGAACAAGAGATCTCACTTGAAGCATGATTGCCAATTGAAGGGTTATAGGTATAGTTTTCTAAAAAGCTTCATACTGTTTTGCACGATTTCCTTCTGACGCTATTTTAGGCCAATGAGAAAGGAAAACAACACAACGGCTCGAGGTGAAGGATGGAAAGAATGACAGAATCATTAAAATTTTCTCTTCCGGTTACCAAAAGAATAAATTGTTTTATATTTTGCTTTGTGGCTTTGGTTGGAAACAAAAAAAAGATAAAAATAAAAAAAAATAAAAAATTTTAAAAAAAATTATTTATTATGGATGTCCATTACCCCAAAGAGATTGTACTTCCAATTGAAGATCTCAATTACCTCAGGATGCAATATTGGTGAAGATCACAACCATCTCATTACACAATATTGGCAGTCAATATTTCCATTCTATGTACCTTCTATCTTGGGCGGCAATCTATCTTTCCATATCAAGAATATCTTTATTGTGTGCAAGAATCATATATTGTATTTCCATATCAGAGTAGATGTTCCTTCTACTATAAATATGTAATACACTCAATTGAATGAATCAGTTCTGATTGAACTCATCTTGTCTTTCTTCTTTGTATCTAATATATTTTCTCTTTATTTTATAACACGTTATCAGCACGATTCCGCTCGAAGAACGAATCCGCTCGAAGTATTGCGTTTTGAGAAGAAAGACAGCAGACTATGTATCATTATGTTTTCTATTCCAAAGTGAAAAGAATGATCAACCTCCTCGCACATTTTTGTAAACAATGGAGTTTACCTTGTCCATCTTGAAATGTAAGTGCATCATGATAAAAAGGTATGTGTTTTATTGAATCTAAGAATCAATCAAATAATAAGATATTATGTTGCTTTAACGATTGTGGTTTTATTTATTGTATATAGTGGTTGCTAGCTTTGCACCACAAATATTGTTCAATGCACCTGAAGTTGCAAGATTTGAAATTGTAAATGAATACAGTTTTACAGATGCACATGAAGTTGCAAGATTTGAAACTGTAAATGAATACAGTTCTGCAGATGCACATGAAGTTGCAAGATTTGAAACTGTAAATGAATACAGTTCTGCAGATGCACATGAAATTGCAAGATTTGAAACTGTAAATAAATACAGTTCTGTAGTTTTTGAAATTAATTCTCTTTTGAAATTATAAAGAGAAAATATTATTCATGAAAATATCCCAGCAAATTTTCAAGTTTCAGATTTGTTGTTACAATAGTAATATTGTAAAAGGAGTTTTAAGAAATACTCTGAATGATATCATGCCTATTTGTGGCTGAGTAAAATAATGGACTATTAATGAAAAGTCATGAAGCTCGTCTTATTGGTTCTGTTCCATTCCCTGAAGTGAATGCAACAATTCATGATATGCCTGAAAGAAGGCAAAATTAAAATTATGATCATGACTGTAGAAGAGGATGAGGCAAAAGACGGAATAATTACCGTCATTATTATGGAAGTAAATAAGAGAATAATAAGGATTCTCAATATAACAATTCAAGAAGTGAAGATAATATTTTTTACCGATTTGGTATGAAAGCTATTAGACATGTATCTATCATACTCCACAATATTTAATTAAGCTTTGTCAAGCCTTAATTAAAGAAATAAAAATAATGTGGAGATAAATTAGATTTTCCAAAATCATGATACTTGAGCAATTTTTGCCTACAAAAGGAATGATTTTGATGGCCTCACATGTACTACATATCTAGATGATGCAAACTTCTTTGAAGATAATAGTTGAAGATTTGATTATGTAATTCTTTTCTCTTCAAATCTCATCTCATATGTTAGTTTATCTTAAATTTAATCTTTTTCTTCTACAATTTTTTTTTTATTGACTTTCTATATATCTTTTAATATATTTTGTTTCATTTTGATGAAGAATGTGAATATTCTCTTATATGCTGTGACGCATATTATACTGAGAGAAAAATATACATATTTCTCTTATTTGATGATACGGAAGCCAATGTTCATATAAAATCGGTAGTACAACATTGATTGGAAGCTCCGGAAGAGCTAATCTATTATTATCTGGGAGATAAAATTGGTTATAAATAATTCATTATTTTGTAGTAAGTCTCAAAGAAACTTATTAAGTTTCAAAGCTATTTGCCAAAATTATTATCAGATTGAGACTACAAATAATGGTATAAGTAAATATCTATACAAAGTTATTAGATATTTCTCCCAATTTGTACTACACGAATATCGCATGGTTGAAACACATGCTTGGGTAAATCAAATGAACATTGATTCCAATAATTTTATTATTTGGCATGACCGGTTGGACCATACCGGATCAAGTATGATGCGAAAAATTATTGAAAATTCAATTGTCATCCATTGAAGAACCAGAAGATTCTTCAATTAAGTGAATTTTCTTGTATTGTTTGTTCTCAAGAAATATTTATTATTAAATATTCACCAGCTAAAGTTGAGATTGAACATTCTACGTTTTTGAAACGTATAGAGGGTGAAATGTATGGGCCCATTCACCCATCATGTGGACCATTCAGATAATATATGATTTTAATAGATGCATCTATAAAGTGGTCACATGTATGTTCATTATGAACTCGCAATTTGGTGTTTGCGAGATTGTTTGCTCAAATAATGAGATTAAGAGCATAATTTATGAATTATAAGATAAAGACAGTTTGTCTTGATAATGCTGGTGAATTTACATCTCAGGCTTTATGATTATTATATAACAACTGAGATCACAGTTGAATAGCCTGTTGTTTATGTTTATATCCAAAATGGTTTAGCAAAATCATTTATTAAATGTCTCCAATTAATAGCTAAACCATTGGTTATGAGAACAAAGCATCATTTGTACGCATCGGGCCAAAAGGTTGTCATAAATTCTCCCTATTACAATTGGCTTATAGTCAGAAGCCAAATATTTCTCATCTTAAAATTTTTGGATGTGCGGCTTATGTTCTAATTACTCCACCACAGCGCACAAAGATGAGTTCCCAAATAAAGTTGGGAATATATGTTGGATATAAATCTCCTTATATAATGCAATATATTGCCAATGATAGGAGATTTATTTAATGAATTAGTTTTTCCAACATGAGGGGGAGAGAATAAACCAGTTGGAAAAAGAGATTGATTGTATGCATTATCATTATCTCATTAGATCCTCAGCATCGAGCAATCGTGGAACTTGAAGTTCAAAGGATAATGCAATAAATATTATAAATCAACTGCCAGATTTGCTGACTGCTAAGAGTTACTAAATCTCATATTCCAGCTGTAAATGCTCCAATTAGAATTGATGTCCCAGCAGGACAATCTATCAGTGCAAATGAAATTAAACCACGTTTAAAATGTGGAAGATCAATCGGTTCCAAGGATAAAATCCTAGAAAAGGAAAGGATCAAATGATCAAGATGGTCATAATATGGAGACAATTGATTATGAAGATCCTGAAGATATAACTTTCTATAAAACCCCAGAAGAGGTTCAGTACACGAAAATAATGAAGAGATCTCGATTAGTTATGTCATTGCGGGGAAAAAGATGGAACCGAAAAGATAAAGTTGTCGACAACATTTTTTATTGTTGAAATAATATATCAAGACGAGGATCTTGAATATAAATTTGTTGATGAATATAAATCAAGAAATGATTGGCCAAAATGTAGAGACGCAATTCAAGCAGAATTGAATTCGCTTGAAAATTAAAGTTTTTGGACCTGTAGTCCAACATCTGAAGGTATAAAGCCAGTGGGGTACAATTGAGTTTTCTGCGAAAAATGAAATGAGAAAAATAATGAAATCGTGATATATAAAGTATGAATTATGGCACAAGAATTTTCGCAGATGCCTGGCATTGATTACATGGAAACATGTTCTCTTGTGGTGGATGCAATCACCTTCAGATATCTTATTAATCT